>NC_056734.1:86475429-86775429 GCF_019279795.1 Protopterus annectens | reverse complement strand
CAATCATAGCCTCACCTCAGGCTTTGTGCCCACTGAATGGTGCACAGCAACGGTTATCCCACTCCACAAAGGGGGAGCCACCATGGACCTCAGGAACTATCGCCCCATTAGCCTGACGAGCCTGGTCTGCAAGGCTATGGAATGTATCATCATGGAACTTATAAACAATGACATTGGTAATCTCTAAACTCTGGACCCTACCCAATTCGGGTTTGTAAAAGGCAGATCATGTCTCCTAAACCTGAAAGACTTCTTTGAAACGGTCACCAAAGCTGTAGATGATGGTAAGGTGGTTCACACAGCCTATCTAGATCTCGCCAAGGCTTTCAACACCATCCCCCACTCTGGAATTATAGATAAACTCACTAAACTAGGTAAAAATCCCTATGTCACAAGATGGGTTGCCAGCTGGCTCACTGACAGAACCCACACTGCGAAAGTAGCAGACTCTAAATCCAACTTCAGACCATTGACAAGTGGAGTACCACAGGGTTCAGTCCTAGGTCCGCTCCTGTTTGGTATCTACTTCTCTAAAGTACAGGCTAACACAGAAGGTCTTTGGCTAACAAAGTTTACAGATTACTGCAAACTAGGAGCCATAATCAAAACTCCTAACGATGTGAACATCCTACAAAAGGGCCTGACTGAGACAGATGCCTAGTGTCAAACCCATGACCTCAAGCTCAATGCCAAATAGTGCATTGTCATCCCTTTTGATAAAAACTCTGTACCCATGAACTACCACATAGGCGGTAGTCTACTTAACACCGAACGTGTGATAAGATACCTTGGGACACAGGTGGACAGTAGTCTTTCCTTTGATAATCACATCGGCACGGTAGTCAGGAAATCCTTCTACATGGCACACCTCATCACAAAAGGTTTCTCATCCAGGAAAAAAGAGGTCATTGTTCCCCTCTACTCATTACTCATTAGACCCATTAGAGAGTACAATGCCTCTTTTGGTATGTACCTCACAAGATATCTACAACAACTGGAAAGGCCACAGAAATACCTCACAAAGAGGATTACCGGCCTCAAACAAATGGTCTACGCAGACTGTCTAAAATAACTCCAGATTTACTCAGTCGCATATCGCCTACTCAGAGGTGATCTCTGCCTAACATACAAAGCTATGTCAAACCCAGAGCTGTTGGACATGCTCCACTTAAAGAAATCCCAATCCCTCCGAGCTACATGCTCTAGGGACCTAAACCTTGTTATCACAATAAACAGAACATGCTGGAGGGATAGATTCCAGTCCCAGAGACTTCCCATATTCTGGAACAAACTACCTATCTATATCAAACAAAGCTCCTCATTAGCACTCTTCAAGAAAAATCTTGATGATTTGATGGGAGATAGGAAATTCACCCCGGGGATCACTTCTGTGACTCTGCTTGACAGGGGCAGAGGAAAATAATTTTCTTGGGTGGCAAAAGCCAGGGTACCATTTGGCTAGGATTATACAGGCCCTAGGGCCAATAGCCTATACCTACCTATGAACCTATAAGTTCATGAGCCCACTGCATGATTGGGACGTAGTCTGCAAACTGTTAAAACAAATTCATGAACCCACAGCATGATTGGAATGTAGACTATACAACAAGTTCATGAGCCAACTGCATGATAGGATGTAGAGGTATGCATTGTTAAAATAAATTCATGAACCCAAAGCATGCTGGGACTTACAAGTGTGATTGCACAGAGGTGCCCTTAGAGAGTGGTCAGTTCCTGATACAGTACCTATCCACAATGCTGGAGCTGTAACGTTTGAGCTCGGGCTGGGACAAAAGCAAGGGGGTGCTGGGAGAAAAGGCTGATCAAAACCTCTCCTCTGTTGCTGCATGCAGACAGACTTCCTACCCTTCCCTCCCTGTATGGTGTGTGCATTATTACAGTTATTTTTTGTCTTCGGAACTGCCAGGATCCAGGAGTTGTAAGGTAAGCCTAACATTTTTATTATTACTTATTTATAAAATAAGAAAAATGGGAGCAAAGATAAGCAAGCAAGATCAAATCCCTGAAAAGGGAACACCTGCATGTTTTATGTATTTTAACTATGGAAAGGAAAGTTGTAAATATTTGCATGACTGGTTTCAGCTTACTAAGAATTGTGCTGGTGGGGTATTTCCATTAAATGGAACTTATGATAAGACTAAACTGCTGAGATTGAAAGGTATTTTGGAAGAAAAGAAAAGCAAAGTACGTGGGGAACAAATTACAGCATTTTATTCTTGGTACAGTAAAGCACTTAAAAGGGAAAAGGAGTCAGCATTAAGAGGGTTGCAGGATGTTAATAAGAAATTGTTGCACCAAGTAAAAGAGATTAAAAAGGCAGTACAGACCAGTAAAATGGGATCCCTTTATCCTGTCTTAGCAGGTTCGGAACAAACTGTAGATGGCCAAAAAGCAGAAACTTCTAAAGAAGATAATAGTCCTCCAGTAGCTACTGCACCCCCACCCCCAAATGCACCAGTATGGGTACCTCTTGTACAAGACTCTGTTTTTTCTCAGACCCCTACCTTTTGGTCTGCTGTCCACTGGACACCCAGTTTGCATGATACGGGTACATCTCAGACTGGTTCCCTTGTTCATTCTTAATCTTCTGAACAGGCATCTGCAGTCGAGGGGAGTTCTTCTTCCTATCCATCTCAGATAGCTTCTACTTCCCCAACAGGAGCATTAGTATTTGACACTCCTGTATCTCACCATACACGCTCAGATGACAGGGTACAACAGCAGATTACAACCTCTGGAGGGGATCTATTGGCACCTCTCAGGGAAATTTGGGGGCTAAAATAGGGAACTTGTTCATTGTCCTGGACCCCTGCTGATTTGCATACTATGTCTAAAAAGTTTCCAAATATTACAGAAGATCCATTACAATTCAAAGAAGAATTAAAAACTGTAATAGAATGTTACAATCCTACTTTGACAGATTTAAATCAACTGCTGAGGGTAGTTACTTCAGATGAAATAAGAAAGCAGTTACTGGAAAAGGCTGAGGAAACAGATTTCACTCTCATAGGGAATGCATGAACAGATAAATGAATAGCACTGTTAAACAAAATTACAGGTGTGTGTCAAGTTAGGACTGACTAATCTAAAATACAGGCATGTAAACAAAATAAAGGGGAAGCCCCTGCAGACTATTTGAGTTGCCTTAAAACAGTATTTGCTAGACATTCAGGAATACCAAACCCATAAGAGCAAACTAAGCCAGCTATTGCAGCAGCCTTTGTGCAGGGTCTGCAAGCCCCTGTACAAAATCAAATAAAGGGAGTGCTCATAGACTGGCAAGGAAAGGACTTAAGAGTCTTTATTAAGTGCTGCAAATCACTGTACAGAGTATCAGGAAAAACGAAGGAAGGGTACTGAGGATAAGCTGTTAACTTTACAAATCAGGCAGCTGGAAAACCCAAGGTGTCGAGGCAGAAGCAGGGGAAGGGCTACAGGAATTGCTAGAGGATTTACCAAAAGTGCTAGTCGAGGGGAACAAGGTGCAGTTGGTTGGCAACAATGAGTTGGCAGTGCCACTCCAGCTTCATCTAACACATCTTGCTTCAATTGTGGAGAAGCAGGACATTGGAGAGGGGAATGCCCACACAGGCAAATGCAGACAGTCCAAGATACTTAGACTGAATAGCAATTAAATTATAATAATGCAGTTTTTCCTCCACCATCTCCTCAGAATGGAAGGAGTCAGGAAGCTCCATACTGACTAGGTCAAGGAAATAGCACAGAAGTAAATCTTAACCCTCTACTGCTAACAGATCAAAATGGACCCTAAGTTAAGCTGAAAATATATTCAAAGAAAACCTATTTCTGGTGGACACTGGAGCCACTAGGTCAGTGTTAACAATTACTTCAGATAGTCAAATACCAGTATCAGAGCATAAAGTAAAGGCAGTTGGAGTAAGAAATACTAGGGTTATGTATCCTGTTTCGGAACCCATCCCCATTTCTTTAGGTCCGATCGAAGAAAAGCATTATTTGCTTTTGAGTACTACTGCATCAGTAAATATGCTGGAAAGAGATTTGTTATGCAAGCTGAGTGTACTATTTACTGTACCCCAAAAGGGGTGTATCTAAATGTTCCAAAAGAATCAGAGGGGGAAGTATTGGCAGTTTTAGCAGAAGCTGAGGAACAGCCTGCTGAAAGCATACAGACAGATGGAGAGTTACTACAGCAGGTACCTGCCAACTTGTGGGCTAAGCATGCAAATGAAGTAGGTATACTGAAATCAGCAAAACCAGTAAAATAAAATTAAATCCATCAAAACCTCTCCCTAGAGTTCCACAATATCCACTAAAGCCAGAAGAAGAGCAGGGAATCAAACCTGTAATTCAGTCGCTGATACAGCAAGGAATAATAATACCAGCTAAAAGCCCTTGTAATACTCCTATTTTTCCAATGAAAAAGCCAGGGAAGGATACTTCTAGATTTTTACAAGACTTAAGGGCTGTAAATAATGCGGTATTGCCTACTTTTCCTGTTGTTCCAAACCCAGCAACAATACTGAGTTGTATACCACCTACAGCTAGTTACTTTTCTGTAACAGATTTATGTTCAGCATTCTTTTCTATACCTATTCACCCTGACAGTCAGTTTCTGTTTGCTTTCACTTATCAGGGACAGCAATATACCTGGACATGGTTGCCACAAGGATATACTGAATCTCCTTCATTATTTTCTCAAATTCTGAAAAAAGATTTGGAGAATGTGACACTTTCGGGTGAGTCTGTGTTAGTACATTATGTAGATGATTTACTGATAGAATCAAACTCTTTTCAGCAATGCCAGCAGGATACCTTGCATCTTTTGACTATCCTTGCAGAAAAGGGACAGAAAGTGTCTACAGAAAACTACAATTGTGGTCATCTCAGGTACGTTATCTTGGTCATTTAATATTTCAAGGTAGCAGGCAAGTGTTACCATCTTGTATTGATGCAATATCTAAGGCCCCACATCCGGCTACTCATAAGGTCTTATGTTCATTTTAAATATCAACCGTAAATATAAAAATGAAGTACTATGAGACTTGAATTTTTAAATGAATTTTTTAAAATGAAATTGTTTTAACATTCTTAAAGTATTTAATAGATACTTATAATTATAACTAATTGATTATTTAACAAAATATATGTGCATCACTAGGATTATATATATATATATTTTTTTTTTACATGATTTTTTACTTTCACAATTCATTATTTATTATGTTTCTAATATATACTACGAGGGTAACTATATATATATTCTTATGACCAGATTAATCGATGATTTTTGTTCTGGTTATAAACACAACATGGCTATTATAATGAACATTTTGCATATATATTAATTTTAACAGAGTATTCTTATATATGGATATTTAATAGCTAACTATGGGTAAAAATTAAAATTGTATTTTTTGTTCGTTGTGCTTAGGGTAGAAATGTTACTATTATGAATTGTTGATAACTGATGTAGATACTTGTGTTGATTTAATTACAACAACTGATGAAACAAAATGTTAACGTGTGCAAAAAGTTGATCAAATGCTTTGTGTTACAATATATACATTTTTTCCATCCCCTTTTTCTTTTTCTCTTTCTTTTTCCTTTTTGATTCCAAAGCGTATGTTTAGAGTCCGTGGGATTATGTATTATCATTTGATGTAACAAACACGCTATACGAAAATGCTATTTTCGTGCTGTTGAAATGCAACTAATGATTTAATTATATATATTTCTGTTTTTTCATGTTAGCACTTTAAATATAGATAAAAGGGAAGTCATTTTTTTCAATTACATCACGATCAATTACTATTTAAACTAACAGGAAGTGATGTATCAACTATTTGAAAAAGTCTGGCAGGCGCCAAACGAAAGCGCTTATTTTATTGTGTGTATCTTTTAAGTTTTACTATTAAAGCTTCGTTGGTCAAGTTCGTGGTTCGTGGATTCTTTTGGATAGTTGTTGCTGCTCTTATTGTCTTAGCACCAAAGAGACAATAGTGTTGCAACAAAAGATTAGAGGGTGTTCCCTCTGCTCAAATAGCTGAGCTAGTGGCTTTGCAAAAAGACTGTGAATTAGCCAAAGACAAGGTGGCCAAAATTTTTTACAGACAGCTGTCATGCTTTTGGGGTGGTACATGATTTTGGGCAGCTTTGGAAAGACAGAAGGTTTTTGACTTCTTCAGGAAATCAAATAAAAAATTCAGGGTACATAAAATCATTGTTAGATGCACTTTTGCTACCTAAGAGGCTGTCTGTAATCAAATATTGTGCACATCAGAAAGATATGAACATTGTTACAAAAGGTAACAATTTAGCAGACCAAGCTGCTAAACAAGGAGTAGTAAATTGTTACAAAAATCTGCGTATGTTAAAGATAAATTACAACAGTAATGATGTGTTTAATTTTGCATAGTTGTCAGCCTTTCAAGCTGAAGCATCACAGGGAGAAGTTCTGAGGTGGCTCAAGGATGGATGTAGAAAATCCTCTGATGGCATATGGTGACATCCGGATGCCCGACTGGTGGCGCCTGCCTCTTTGCTACTTTACCTGGTAAGGGGATATCATTTACCGGCCCACACAGTTGACAGCTTTATTTAATCAAATTACCTGAAGTTGGTATGCCCCTCATGTCTCCTCTTTGATACTTCAGTATGTACCAAACTGCAATATATGTTTAAAATATAATGTAAGTAATCATACCAACAGCAAAACTGCATGTTTACCTCCACCCTGGGGACCTTTTGTTAAAGTACAGCTGGATTTCATCCAGATACCAAAGACTAATAATTTACAATTTATTTTGGTGGTAGTGTGTAAGTTCTCAGCATGGGTGGAAGCTTACCCATGTCGCAAGGTTGATGCAGTCACAGTGGTAAAGACATTTTTGTATAATTATATACCAAGATTCAGTATACCAAGCATTGTCAACAGTGACCAGTGAACACATTTTAATAATGCATTGTTTAAAGAACTATATAAAGATTTTTAATACTAAATTGAGTCTTCACTGTCCCAGCCATCCCCAGTCATCTGGATTAGTGGAAAGGGTAATTAAAAATAACATTTCAAAGATTTATGCTGAAACCCACTTAAAGTGGCCCGAAGCCCTTCCCTTAGCATTAATGAGTATGATGGCCTCACTGAATGCGACCAGAAATTTGAGTCCATATGAAATATTAATGGGGAGACCCATGGCCCTTCCAGCTATCCCTCCAGTGGGAAATGCCGATTTAACTTTGTCAGATGATGCTATGATCTCTTATTGTAGGAAACCTCCTTAATATTTTGCAGCAATATCACCGAACAGTAAGAGCAGCATTACCAAAACCTCCTGACCAGGCCTGTTATCAACTACAACTGGGTGATTGGGTGTACATGAAAATTGTCCAGAGGAAAAACAGCCTCAGCTCAAGGTGGAAGTGTCCTTTTCAGGTCCTGCTAACCACTTTGACTGTAGTTTGCTGTGCATGACTATCAACATAGATCCATTTGTCTCATTGCAAGAAGACCTGTCGTGTGGGGACCGCAGATGAATCATTGCAGCCAACAGAGGGAGATCAACGTGTGACAGATAAATCATCTGCCCAGTGAGACGGTCAACTTCAGCAGCAGTCCATGATGAATCCAGTGACAAAAGGTACTTTCGCTTTGTTTCTGCTGCTGTTTCCTTCTACAAGCTGGTCAAGAGAAAACAGTTTCTTGCCGGACCTTTGGCAATATGCCATAAATCTAAACAAAACAAACTGCTGGATATGTTTGCATATACTTCATCACTCTAAGGCAGGGATTCCTATGATTCCCATCCCTGCATCACAGGTATCATTTAAAAAGGACCTTAATGACATCAGCTTAACCTGGCATAATGTAACTGATTTTTCAAATGTTGTGTCTCTTCAACTTGCAACCACACATCATGGAAACAGATGTTATGCCAAAAATGGGACTGCACCAGTAGGAAAAAGCAAATGTAAGGACACCAGGCATTAAAGTGTGTTAGACTCTTTGCACTTGAAAAGCTATGACTGGTGGAGTGGCATGGGCATGATAAGTCACCGTTACTACATCTCTGGTGATCGTGCCTACTCCTTGTTGCCTAAAAACTGGTCTGAATGTTGCTTTGTAAGCTATATTACTCCTGCTAGTCAACATTTCAAACACCAACCAACAGGTAGACTGAGAAATAAGTGAGCAATCCACTGAGCAGAGCAAGTATTTTCGATTTTTAATCCTGGGTATGGAGTGCAAAGGACAATGCTTGGAATCACCATGCTTGCTCAAATTCCACAGGAGGTGGCCAACAAAACTTTATATCACATCAGGATGGCAAATAATATCTGAAATGCAAACTGTGATATTGCAGAATCGAATAGCACTTGATATAATGCTTGCTGAAAAAGGGGGTTCATGTGCCCTCTAGGGAGTCGTTGCTGTTCATATATTAGTGACTATCATGATGAGCAGGAAAACTGGCAAATTCCATGGAACAAAGGGCCAAGGATTTGGACAGCACATCAAAATAATGGACACTTTTTGCATGGTTGGGCAATATTTTTGGTAACCTGGGAACCAGCATAATCCAGGGTATTGTCATTGTACTTTTTATTATATTTGTGATCAATTTGGTATTTTATATTCTAAAGGCTGTGATTACAAGATGTTTAACCTCACGTGCACATGAAATGCCAGAGCATGTACCAATCAATAACAATTCTAGTATAGCAGAAGACTATTATGATGGAGAGGCATACTTTATCAAGTTAAGAAAAATAAAAATATAATTACATGTATGTTATGACACTGATAGCGTCAGAGGGAGGAAACTGTTATGGGACAAGATCAGCTTATTAAAATGTGTATTCATTTCAGTTCATAAATGATGCTATAATATGATTGTTAAAAAGCAAATATAATTTGTATGCAGGGCTGGGAAAAATACAGCTTCATAAGCTAAAGTTATTAGTGTCCTAAATGCATTTTTTCAATATGTAATAAGGAAAAAGTATGTGTTGCATGAAGTTGAGGCATGCTAGTTACTACAAAAGGAATTTGTTAACCTGACTCCTCCAGGCAATGAGTGCATTGTTGCTAGGGAAGGTTTGAAACATCCAAGGTCAGAAACAAGACCCCTTGAAAGCAGGAGGATCATGTATAGAAAGGTGTTCACATAAAGTCTGAGGTGAAAATCATGAGGGCATTTGCAAAGTTTTCTATTAGTTGGAGTCATTGTAATGTAATAAAATTGTATGACCAGTTTTGAAAACAAAATGTATAAAAGATGTAGTTTGTCTCTCATCAGAAAGACTGCGTTAACAACTGCTATGAAGATTGTCTCCCAGCACTGTAAGAATAAAATTTCTGTTTGCACATCTTGAAGTGTTTATCCTGACTGAAGGCATATAAGGTAAATTCTTAATGTTATTTATGACTATATCACCATGCTGTTCTCTGGTGGCTACAAATCTGAAAGCTGTGGATAACAAAAATCTGTTACGTACCTCTTTGACATATATAACAAAGTGATGCATACAACAGCTGTTTTTGCCCCAGTTTTGGAATGTAAATAACCTGCTCCAGGTACTGCACTTTTGTTAAGCACTTTTAATAGCCATTAAGTTGTAGCCTCAGTCAAGAGCATTAATAGCAGCCAGTGTCACCTACCACAGAAATGCATTTTAATCTATAACTAGTAGTTCACAGGAGAAGCCAAGGCTCTGTGTCCTACAAAAAATTATGATCAGACCTTTTGATTCATAACCTACTTGTTATTTGCTCTCAATATCAATGTAAAGATTCACCATTTGAGCTTCACTTTGTTCTGCTCCTGAGATGAATTTCGTAATACTAATGTCTTGGACTCATAACTTCATTGCAGTCAGAGACCCCACTATAATCCTGTATTCATTTTACCTGTGTAAGTTCATTAGGCTCACCTGCTCTTTTCATGGCACAACAGCAGTCTCAGCCACTTACCATGATTTGTTCAGAATCACTCGGTGTGCAGATGGAAACTGAGGGAATCAAACCCTTGAAATTAAAATGATGATCATTAGATGCTACCTGCTATGACATTTTGTGCTCAACTGCAAGAATGCATTTGTTATTGAAACATCTCCAGGTATTTTCACCTGATATCAGAGATCTGCTTTCAAATGTATATGACGCCTCTTCCTATCTTCCTTCCTTTCTCCCTTCCTTTTTTTCTACATAAAGTTTGACAAGCAGTGCTTTACAACACTAAGGATCTCCAGTCTGATGCAGTACTGTATAGTGATGTTGACATTAATAGAATGAGGCAGTAATGCAAATGCACAAGTAATTGGTCACATTTATTTATGTATTTATGAATTTATTTGTTTATTTATTATTTAAGCTAATTCTAGCTTTCATAACTTATCATTTGTTAATGAAGCATCTGTGATGTCCCCATGCTGGGCCAGTAATCATGGAACCTGAATCCTCAACACTGACACTGGAGAGGGACGTGCACTTATAATACAAATGGATACATTCAGCATTTCCAGATGCAGGCCTCTCTGCATCAAGCACAATTTCCCTTAAGAGCACACAGCGAACACACTCAGTCCAGAGTCTGGATCTCTTTATCTGTCTCCCTCCAGGTCACCAATAAGACTCCTCACTGGTACAACTGTAGGATTAGGTCCTCAGCTAAGCGTCCAAGCCAAGACCTCCAGCACCCTCTCTGTAAGCCCAGTGCTTGGTATCCCTGTTCCAATTAGTTGGCACACACACACACACACACACACACACACACACACACACAAACACACACACACACGCACAGTGAGATTTGCTTTTACACACACACACACACACACACACACACACACACACACACACACACACACACACACACACATGGGAATGACTGGCAGAAATGTACCTGCTGTGTCCCCTTCTGGCCAGAGTATAAGGTAGTTATCACCGCCACCAGACACTCCACAATCAGCTGCTCTAAGGCCTTTAAAAAAGGGTGTCCAATTATTTTGTGTAATAGTAATACTAATAAAAATGTTAGCAGTTGACCAAGATAGCTAGGCCTTCTGGAGTGGCCCACACAGTGTCACCAAACAAATCTAAACATTCTCAAAGGTTAAACACTTTCTACAAGGACCAGCCACAATAAAAGTTTAAATATATTTAATAATTAATAAAAGAACAAAAACAAATACTAAATATATATTCACAGTAAACCACAGAGTTCACATCACAGGAAATATTGAAAATAACATTGATGGACAGGCTCATACAAATAAAGAAAAACAATATCTAAACTAAGCTTCACTATATTCCTGACTGAATCTAGGTGAATTACTATTCCCTAATAACTTACTTGATAGAGCAAGGCACAATGAAACACATGAACAGTCTTCCTAGTCAGGTTCCCCAAAACAGAATACCCAATATTCAAGAGATTCCTCCCTTTAAAGTATAATATCCAGGATGACTTGTAGAATGACCTGATCTAGTCACCTGATTCTAGGTTACCACAGTATCCCCTTTTGAAGCTGATTCAGGAATTTAGTATAGATGGCTACAATATACATCTAATTGTTTATGGCAGTGCCTGGGGATTCCCCTCTTTTTACTGAACTAATAAACAAAGGCTTCTTCCAGACCCAACATCTCTGGTCTTATTCAGCACTGTAGGTGCTGTTTTAATGGATTAACAGCTCATTTACATTCCCTTATTTTTCTTAAAGTAAGCTAGCTGGGTAACCTCTGCTGTTCAAGCATCCTCTATTAAAACATATACATTTAATTCAGTTACAATAATACATGTACATTTCCTTTCATTCTAACAGGGTGCACTGTTGATACATTTTCAGCACAAGCATCTGTACAAGTCAGTTTGATATACACATGTCATAAAATTATTTACAGAACTCCAGCAAGCTGTGCTGGCACAAGTCATACATCTAATGCCCTACTTCTGGAATGGCTGGCAGTACCTGCTATCATCACACATATCCTCCCTTTGAAGACTTATGCTAGTTTTTCAAGTGACGCTTGAGAAACGTGACTTGAGAGAAATAAGCCTATCTGGGAATATGTTACCCCATTCCCTGTCTTGACAGCCCATCTGCATTGGCATTGCTGACCCCACTACAGTGTTGTACTATCATGCAATATGCCTACAGTCATAAGCTCCACCTTAATAACTTGGTATTTTGCTTGCTGGCTCTGTGTAGCCATGTTAAGGGAGTGTGGTCTGTAACTACAGTGAATTTCCTTCCATGCAGATAAAGCTGAAGTTTTTGCAGTGCCCATGCTATGGCTAGACATTCCTCTTCTACAGCTCCATAGCAGTCCTCCCTGGATTTGAGTCTATGGCTGAGATATACCACTGGGTGCTCTTCATGTTCTGAGAAACCTGGCTAAGTACAGCCCCCACCCCATGGTTTGAAGCATCCACCTGCACAACAAATTCTTTGCTGTAATCTGGACTGGCTAATACAGGGGGTCCTCCCAAAACTCATTTAAGCTTCTGAAATGCCTGGTCAACTTGCTGGGCTCCACACTACCTTATCTGGCCTGTTTTTCCTTGTCAGATCTGTCAGGGGAGCAGCTATTGTACTATAATTAGGGACAAACTTTCCATAGTACCCTGCTGTCCCTAAGAATGCCCTCACCTGCTTTTTGGTAACTTGTACAGGCCATGCCTGAATGGCTTCTACTTTGGCAGGTTCTGGCCTGATCGTACCACTCCCCACCCTATGTCACATGTAGGAGACCTCTGATACCTTCTGACATTTACTAGGCTTAATGATGAACCTTGCCCTTTGCAGTGTGCCTAGCACTTTTGTGACATGCTGATGGTGCTCTTGCCAGGAATGACTGTAGATGGCAATATCATCCAGGTAAGCAAGGGCATGATCACTTGCTCCTGCTAGGATATGATCTACCAGCCCTGAAAAGTCACTGGGGAATGTTTCATCCCAAAGGGAATCTTTCTGAACTCTTGCAAGCTGAAAGAATTCACAAAGCCGGACCTCTCCCAAGCATTGGGAGTCAAGGGCACCTGCCAGTAGCCCTTGGTCAGATCAATAGAATTCAGATACATAGCCCCACTTAGCTTCTCTAAGGCTTCCTCTGTCCTAGGCATGGAGAAAGCATCTGACTATTTAGTCTTCTGTAGACCACACAGAACCTGGTGTTGTCATCCTTCTTTGGTACCAGCACCACTGTGGAGGCCCATGGACTGATGGACTCCTGAATTACTTCCAGCTTAACATCTCCTGTATCTCCTCCCTCAGAGTCTGTCTGACTCACTTAGGCACCCTGTAATGAGCCTTCTTGATAGGTCTATGGGGCCCTGTATTCACATGGTGCTGCACCAGGTGGGTGCACCCTGGTTTCCCAGTGAACATGTTCTCAAACTCCTGTAACACTGCTCGGATTTCTTGAACCTGGGTAGGGGATAGCCACTGGGACAGAGCTAACCATTCCACTGTGGTGTCCGTCCAAGCCTCATTGAGGAGATTAGTCACCAGATCCCTCTCAGACTCCTCCTGCCATCCACTGCAAATACTCAGCATAATGGCCTCCCTTTCATGGTAAGGCTTCATCATGTTAACATGGTATAATTTGTTCCCCTGTCTTCTGCCTGGCAGTTCTACCATGTAGTTAACATCACTGACCTTCCTTATCACTTTGAAGGGTCCCTACCAGGCTGCCTGCAGCTTAGTGTGTCTGATAGGAATGAGTGCCATCACCTGGTGTCCCAGAGCATAATCTCTGGCTTGAGCATTCCTGTAGTACCAGACCTGTTTCTGCTGTTGGGCTTCTGTCAGGTTCTCCTGGGCCAAGCCCATGATCTCCCTAAGCCTTGTCCTGAGGTTTAGGACATATGCCACAACAGAGACCTTCTGGGATTCACACTCACCCTCCCATTCATCATGACTCAAATCTAAAGGTCCCCTCACCCTATGCCCATACAACAACTCAAAGGGTGAAAAACATGTGGATTCCTGGGGCACCTCTCTGTAAGCAAACAACAGATGGGGAAAATATTGTCCCACTCTCTCTTAAACAGATCTGCAAATTCCTGTAGCATGGTCTTTAGTGTAGAATTTAACCTCTCCACAAGACCATTAGTCTAGAGATAGTAGGGAGTGGTCTTCAGGTGCTTCATCCCACAGCACTCACACAGACAAGCCAGCAAGTCAGACATGGAATTGGCACCTCTGTCAGTATTTCTCTTGGGAAACCTACCCTGCTGAAACTCTCTAGTAAAGCATTTACCACCTTATCTGCCTCGATGGAGGACAGAGCCACCACCCCAGGGTATCTAGTAGCATAATATACTTCCACTAGGATATACTTCTTCCCTGTGCAACGTGGGATACTCAAAGACCCCACAATATCTATAACTAACCGCTGAATTGGCTCCTCAATCACAAGCAAAGGCATCAAAGGAGCTTTGACCTTTTCCCCTGCTTTGTCTACTTTTTGGCACTGCTCACAGGCCTTATATTGCCCTATTACAACCCTGGCAATCCCAGGTCAATAAAAGTTCTGCATATTACGTTTCTTGGTACACTTTATACTCATATGACCTGCAAAGGAAATTTCATGGGCTATGACTAGAAGTGCCAAATGGTAGGCTCTGGGTACTGTCAAATGCTGTATTACCTCACCTTTTATCCCTCCCTCAGGGCTTCACTCTCTATACAGTAACCCTTTGTTCCAGTATAGAGACTCCCCTTTTCCTTGAGAATCATGCACCTCACTAGCTACCTCCCTTAAGCCTTGTAATGTAGGGTCTGAGAGCCTAGCCTGTCTCAAATCTATCTTTGTGACTTTTCCCAGCTCCTCTTCCACAGGAAGTCTGGTATCTTCTGACAGCAGTGCCTCACTGTCAGGCTTAGTACTACCACTCACCTCTACCCTTGGAGTCACTCTGTCCAGGGGAACATTAGTACCTACCAGCAGGTGTGGCTCATCTTCAGGCTCACTGCTACAGGGTAGCCCCCTCCATGAATTAGCCACATCACCAGTCCTGGCTTCAGGGGTGAAGTCTGTCTGGGTCAACCCAAGGCTACCAAACCCACATGCCTGTCTCCAAGTCTGACTGTATGTCACTTCATGCACACAAGATACTGCATTATCAAAATCATTCCCTATCAAGACATCTGCAGATATGATATTGGGGAGTAAAATTGTTTTGACATTCGACATTGTATTTCGATGATAAGAATTAACAACCAAAGTGATTTCCTCATTCTGATAGTAAACCTCCTCAAGCACTACTTGCTTGCTTCCTTTACCATCCTCCCAGCCAAGGTGAACCTGGACAAAGGTATTTGGAATGGGGTCTTTCCTAAAGCTCTGAGTAGAGTGAACTCCCCAAGCAAGTACTGCTCCTCTTTAGCCACTGCAGGCTTCACAATTGTTATATCAGAGGCTGTGTCTCTTGTGGCACTGGTCTATTTTCCATCCTGCAAGATAGGATACAAACTCTGGTGGAAGTTTGGTAGCTCTGTTGTCTCCAGAAAACTTACTACTGGCATTCGGTTATTCCCACTTGCTGGCTCCCCCACCTTGCCTCCATGGACATCTATATGTTACATGGTCTCACTGGTTATATTTAAAACATTCAAACCTTGAGCCTGGCTGTGTACTTGAAATAGTGACTTCCCCTGTTACTGGCAGACTCTGTTGGGGTGGTTTAGACTGCCCACCATGGGTTCCCTTACATCCATGTGCAACACTGGGTATCCCTTTCCTGTGCAGTGATGCCCTGCTTGTTAACTCATTCACTCCAATGGAGCTCAGGAAGTTTGCACTGTAAATGCAATGGGAAGAGTCTACGCCTTTTCACAGAATCAAATTATGTCCACACACTTCAAACAAATGCTCATATCTCTGGAACCATAAGGATTATCAAAGAAATATGAATGGCAAACTCTTCAGGACAAACTATTTTATAGTGGTAGTATTCTTTAGGCTCTAGTTCTTAAACTGAATTTTATGTCACAGTAAATGCAGTGACTATTAACATTTGTAATATTTTCTTAACAACTTACAATATCTCAGCAACCACTTAAGTTACACACATACTGTCAGCAGCATTTTATTCATCTAGCTGAGGGCTTTCATATGAGGCTAAGGAGTTCTGTCAGTGTTACTTGGTTGTTGAGATATTTAGAAAAATGTGAAAATTATATCTATATAAATTAATATAATAAAAACAACTATTTATCTGCATTAGACCGAGGTAAAATATTAATGCAGTTGAGTTTGCTACTGTGTAAGCTTTTAATACCTTGTACATAGCATGGTTTTGGAATTATTGATGCAAATATGAACAAACAATATTTGATGCCTAGAGTTATCAGTAGGAGTTAACTGCAGATGCACCTGGAGGAGTCACTTAGATATAATGAGTTAAGTAGAGATCCCCATTTTCCCTTGCTCATCTGCCAAGTTGCATCCCCTGTCTGCCAACCATATTCTCATGTCCTCAGGCAAAGTGCTAAGGGCTTCTTCCCTCATCAAAGGTCTGCCAGCACTTGAAAAGTGGTGACCTGATACCTACTCACCCACCTATGAAAAAAGTGCATAACTCAGCAATATAATCACACACAAAACATTAATGTGCCTTGTGTCTATGCTCACAAAATGTTTTTCTGTAAGCTTCAGGTGTTATCTTAAAATATTCCAATAAACATTTTTTAACTGTAGCATAGTTTAAGCAATCAATATCAGACAATTTAGAAATAGCAGTTAAGCTTTATCGTGGAGTAAGGGTATCAGGAACTGTACCAGGGCCCTTGTTTAACATTATACTGTTTAGAAACTCATTCAAATACATGAATAAAACTATCAAAATTATCACTCTCTATAAACTGTGGAAGAAATTTACTGACCTTTATTGCTTCTGCGGTCTGGTTATTCCTTCCCCATTACCTCAAGGACCCTGGCGAAGAGTCAGCATTTCCCTCTCATATTGATGCCTTTTTTCCTTGTCTTTGGCCTCCAAACACCACAGTCTCTCATTTTCTTTGGTCTCCAAATGCCACAGTTTCTCATTTTCTTCAGCCTCCAAATGCCACAATCTCTGTGACGATTCTAATTTCAAACATTTGGCCTCCAGTTCAAATCTCTTTAACTCCAGATGGATTCTTAAGTCCTCTGATGAAAAGTTGAACTGTCCTGTTTCTGAGAGCTGTATATCCCCAATGCCAGACTGGTTGTAATCTTGGCTGCTGGTCTGCGCTGCAGCTGTGATTAAGGTTGCAATCCTTTCCCCTTTAGCCAGGTTGGCATGCACCAGTCCTTTAGCTTGGCACATCTCAGCCAACTGGTTCCTTGACAGCTTCCTATAATTTTCTGCTGACATCCTTGCCTACTCTCCCTGACTAGTTAAGATAACAAAAAGTAAATAAATAAAACTATTGGATATGACACTCTGAATATCTGTACCATGGCTGCTTGTGAGTAGACCTTTTTAGTGACAACTGCTTACAGGCTACAGGAGTTCAGTTAATATCCCACCACTGCCACCAATATGTGATGTCCCCATGCTGGGCCAGTAATCAAGGTGCCTGGATCCTCACCACTGATACTGGTGAGGGATATGCACTTGGTATACAAATGGATAGACTCAGTATTTCCAAATGCAGACCTCTCTGCATCAAGCACAATTTCTCTTAAGAGCACACAGGGAATACGCTCAGTCCAGGGTCTGGATCTATCTATATGTCTCCCTCCAGGTCCATAGTAAGACTCCCCACTTGTACAGCTGTAGGTTTAGGTCCTCAGCATAGTGCCCAAGCCAATACCTCCAGCATCCTCTATGTAAGCCCAGTGCTTGGTGTTCCTGCTAAAAGTAGCTGACACACACACTGTGAGAACTGATTTTTCACACATACACACAGACCTGGGAAAGGCTGGCACAGGTTTATTTTCTGTGTCCCATTCTACCCAGTGTATAATGTAGTTATCACCGTCACCAGACAATCCACAATCAGCTACTTTATGGCCTTTAACAAAGTGTGTCCAATTATACTGTGCAATATTAATACTAATACAAATCATATTAGTTGATCAAGATAGCTAGGCATTCTGGAGTGGCCCACATGGTGTAAACAAAGAAGAATAACTTTCTAAAAGGACCACCCACAATAAAAGTTTAAATATATGTAATAATAAATAATAAAAGAACAAGAAAATACTAAATATATATTCACAGTAAACCACAGAGATCAAATCATAGGAAATATTGAAAATAATATCGATGAGCAGACTCATACAAATAAAGAAAAGCAATCTCTAATCTAAGCTTCACTAGATTCTTAACTGAATCTAGGAGAATCATTATACTCTAATAACTTACTTGATAGAGCAAGGCACAATGAAGTACATTAGCAATCTTTCTAGTCAGGTTCCCCAAAACAGAATACTCAAAACTCAGAGATTACTGCCTGTAAAATATAATATCCAAGATGACTTGCATAATAACCTCATCTGGTCACCTGACTCTAGGTTCTCACAGTATCCTCCTTTGAACCTGAGACAGAAATTTAGCATAGAAAGCTACAATACACATCTACATGTTTATGGCAGTACCCGGGGATTCCCCTCTTTTTACTAAGCTAATGAACAAAGGCTTCTTCCAGCCCTATAGTCTCTGGTCCTATTCAGAACTGTGGGTGTCATTTTATTGATTTAACAACTCATTTACATTTCCCTTATTTTTCTTAAAGTAAGGTAGCTGGTTAATCTCTGCTATCTCCGTATCCTCTATTAAAGCGTATACATTTAATTCAGTTACAATAATACATGTAGATTTCCTTTCATTCCAGCAGGGTGTACTGTTGATACATTTTCAGCACAAGCATCTGTACAAGTCAAGTTTGATATACAAATGACATATTTACAAAATTCCAGCTAGCTGTGTAGGTACAAGTTACTCATCCACTGCCCTCTTCTAGCATGGCTGGCTGTACTTCCTATCTTTACAGCATCTGCATTTATTTTTTCATTGGGTAGGAGATTCTTAATCTGGTTTCAAAACCCTTCAGTGTTTCCTGTTTGTATATCTTATTGGACAGCTGATTCCATGCAGTAGGTACTATTTATGAAAATGCATTTCCATCAGTGGCCAAGCCAAAGTGTGGCTGAATTAATGTGGGTGCACACAGCTAGCACTTTGGAGGGAGTAGTGGGTTTCTCTGGCAAAATATTTTATGAACCCCCCCCCAACATCATGAACATTAGTGCATTTTCACACAAATCAAGGTTTATTAAATGCATTTGTCTTTCAGATATACTAGACTTCATCAGAATAAACCATTAACTCATTAAATCTTATATTATTTACCATTGCCACATGATTAAAACTAACCAATAATACTTAAGAAAATATACTCATGACCTGATTCACATAAAAAAATAAAACCAACCTGTAAGAACTTGAATGTTGCATGATTAATTTAATTTGGTAACATATATGAAAACTATATATGCCTATACAATATGTTCAAATATTTTTATCTCAGATTAAAAAGAAAAGAAATACTAATATTTTCATTTAATCCATGCTTTTTTGTCCAATTTTTGGTTCAGTATTTTGTCACTGCAATCAACTACAATTTGCCATGAAACCGCAGATTTTATGAGGACCAGACCAAATATATGAGTCAAAATTGAGACAACACATAAACACACACACACACACACACACACACACACACACACACACACACACACACACACACACACACACACACACACACACACACACACACACACACACACACACACACACACACACACACACACACACACACATAATATGACCAACAATTGCAATATTTTTGTAGGACTGTGTACACCTTAAAATTCTGCTTCAGATCAAATGAATGCTAAATACATAAATAATGGCCTAGAAATGTATTTCAGCTTGCTGCTGTCAGACTCACATATTAAATGTATGCCAAACCCTTCCCCCTGAACCTATTAGCTTAAGAGTCACAAAAATCCAAACTCGGGGACCAATTTTATATACTGGTCTTACATTCTTGGAAAACTGCTAGAGTACAAGCTTTATATTAACAACATTTTCTGAAGAATATTAAGTCTGAAACTCATGTGTCTGCCAATATTTATTAATTGTAGTCCATAACCACAATTTTCCAGAATACAGCATGCTTTATTAGGAGGGCAAAGACCCAGAAAAGTAACAACTTTTAAATATTACTATAATTAACTTTATAAGTTAATGGAAGAACAGGTGTTGAATCAACATGCATTTTCTAAACAATAAGTATAAAACTCTAATGATTAGCATTACTGACTGGTTTCATGTATTCAACAGTGATTTTTTCAGAAATTTTAAGGAGGGACAGACTGAAAATATGAGCCAAACTCAGGGAGGTTCTGCAAAATTAGAAGAGATGACAGGCAGAACTTTGCCCACTGTCTGATGGCATGCACACCCACATTCACATACACATACATATAGCAAATGCACTGCATGCAGTTTATTTATTGCATTTGTTTACCGGGAAAGTCTGACTGAGCATGAAACTCCTTTTTCACTGGAGGCCTGGGGAGAAAAGCTCAACAGAACAATAGTCAAGGCAACACAGATAACAGTATGCTTGCATGTGAAAAAACACATTCATTAACAGTAAAATACATAAAAGCCAGCAGCCAAAAACAATAATATCCAGGAATCACAAGAACCACTACCACCAAATAAAGTTTGTAAGTCCAAAAGTTAATACAGCAGGTTGCAAGAATAAAGTCAAGAATGGAGCTTATTTGGAAACAAAGTTGAGCACCAAATTAATGTTAATTCATCCCTCTCCCTTTACAATGGGTCTTCATCAGAACTAAATGTATACACCTTCACTTCCAGATATAACAACTTATGTCACATGGTACATAAAAATCTTAGTCTATTGGACCATGAACTAAATAAAGTGCACGCCATCCTTCTAAAATTTGACTACAAAATAATAACAAGAACGGACATAATGAGTACAAGAAATACAATCAATTATCCATAAACTTAAATATCTATTAAAATCACATCATAAAAAATGTTCTTTTTAAAACATTTAAATCCATGAGTATTCTCAAATTATTGAACCTATGCTTATAAAAGAACTTTATAAAAACCTTTTATAGTATGGTGATTCTTAATTTCAAAACTGAATTTATGTATACACTATAAGTAATACCTAGATATGCTATTGTGTTTAAAAGAAGTTGCCAATATTCTTCAGAATAATAAAATAATACATGAACACAGACTCCAAAATGAAGAATCCACAAGAAGAACAATATACTGTCTGGTCAAACTGTTCACTCTTTAATAAATATGACACATAAGCCCTTTCATCTTACTATTTGTAAAACTTCATCAAATAAAAACACAATAAAAAAAATGCTTAAATAGCTTAAAAGCCACACGATCCTTAATTCCCAAATTACCTCCTCATCCCTTAAAGTTACAAGGTCAACATCATAGAATTACATTATAAAACACAGAAACCACAATGTTAACATCTTAAATTCTAAAAAACATTGTCTGATTAGTGCACCATTCATAAAAACCTATCCATGACGTATCAATCAAACTATCTATGCAACACTTAAATTTTAACAGGCACACAAAATAGTACCAATGAGCTATTTAAGCATACATATGACTTTCCAGGATATGAATTTAAGTTTATGGTACTAGAAAAGGTACTAGAAAAAAAAAGAAATAAAAATGTTAGGGAAGGACCATGACCATTATTATTGGAAAAGAGGGAGTTATACCTGCAATTGCTCTTGAATGCTTGCATGTGGCCAGGATTGAATGACCATATCTCAACTGAGTGCCTGTTGAAACAATTAAGATGGAAACAGTTTGGTTTGTGTGTTTTACAATATAGTTATATGATTTTGACCTTGCGACTTTAAGGGATGAGGAGGCAATTTGGGAATTGAGGAACATGTGACTTGTAAGCTACTAAAGCATTTTTTGTTTGTTTGTTTTGTTTTTTTGAAATTGTGTATTATCTGATGAATATATGATGAAGACGAAAGGGCGTATGTTTTATATTTATTAAATAGCGAGCAGTTTGACCTGATGGTTTGGTGTTCTTGTGGATTTTGCCAATGTTCTTCCCTATATTCAGTTCTGTACCCCAGGGATCGCATTGGATTATTTCCAACATGCCAAAAACAAATGTCCTGTAATCTCTACAGATGGTTGAGTTCAATTTTGAAATTAAGAGCGTCAAGAACCAGCATGACTGAGCTTTGTGTTTTCATTTTTTTCCTTCTTCTTCTTCCACACTAACCCTCTGTCTTTCTTTTTTTCTGTTCAATTTGGGAAACAGTAAATGACTTTGTTGGGAATGATAGAAATCAGCCAAGTTTAGAATGATGCTCTGTGTAGCACATCACATTTCTCTGCATGTGACCTGTGAATGTCTGCTCACCCCAGTGTGGTTATGTGCTCAGCCATGGGAATCCAGAATGCCAGTCTCCGATTGACATTGAGAGGACTGCACAATAATTGCATGCCTTGAAAAAAGAGATGACAGCGGCTGTTATTTCTCCCACCCATTACCAGACAGCCCTCCACTCACAGGTCATTAGTCATTCTCGGGTCAGCAATAGCACAGTCAGAAACCCTGTTGCAACTGAAATGAGAAACTGCCCTCACCAATTTACACTCAAAGCTGCGTAGGAGGTGGGGTTGAAATCCATTATTACTTATAAGAAAGTAAAATCAAACACTTTCTTATAAAAAGAGAATTTGTATGTTATAGACTCCTTAGATTTCACACACAAAATAACTAGAGTGATAATTGGTGGCATGAATATTTTTGTTACTGCTGATGTAGATGTACTACATATGGTAATACCACTTACATGTAATATGAGGACATTATATATGGTGATACTGTTTACAGATAGTATAAAACATAATATATGGTGATGCTGCTTTCATTACATATGGTGATAGCACATAGAGCAGACATAAAAACTTTACAAGTAGTGATACTGGTTACAGCTGATATAAAGGTGCTACATATGGTGATGTCACTTACAGCTGATATAAAGGTATTATATATGGTGATACTACTTTCAGCAGATATAAAAGCATACTATATGGTGTTACTGTTTACATTACATATGATAATGCATCTCACTGATGTTATAAAAGGCTTATATAAGGTGATAACATTTACAGCTGATACAAAAGCATTACATATGGGGATACTGCTTTAGACTAATATATAGATATTATGTATGATGACAGCACATATTGACCTGGATTTTTTTGATAATCAAATGATATCCAGAAATATATTTGATGTGAAAGAAAGCAAACTCTTGATTGATTTAATGGAATTGCTAACAGATGCTGTATTTTAAGCCAAATACTTCCACATAAAGTATAAATTTGGTGATGGGTGCAGCAGTTATGGCACATTGGTGTTAAGTTACTGGGAAATTAGATATTTCTATGATAGTGACTGGTTTGAAATTGTAAAATACTGAAAACACTGTATAGAAGATTTTTCCATGGAATGGTACACCAGATTCTTGGTAGGATTTTTAAGAATGGAAATAATTCTTCTGAGTTGTTAGAAGTGAATATCAGTAAAGGTATTTTTAAACAATTAAATATTAATAAAGATTGGTTGAAGCAGTGGTGCAGAGGTTAGCATTGTCACCTCACAGCAAGAGGTTCTCTGGTTAATTCTTGACTGTGGTGCCTTCTGTGCGGAGTCTGCATGTCCTCCCTGCATTCACATGAGTTTTTTCCAGATACTCCGTTTTCCTCCCATGTTCCAAAGAGATGCATCTGGAGTGTTTTTCCCTGGGCATCTTCTCAAAATGGGCTCTGTCCCAGCAAGACTTTCCCAGTAAACAAATGTTAAAAGAATAATAAATGTTCAAAACATGTTTTGGTTTCGATCTAATAGCATAACAACAATGAGAAAATCAAAAACATTTGCACAAGAGTGAGCTACAAAATGTGGGTTGTAATACCTTATTACACTGAAGCAGCATGCAGCAAAAGTATTTAAAGAGCAGGAAGGGGACAGGCTACAAGAGAGAGCAGGTTAATATTAAAGAAGGTATTCTTGGAGATAAGTTAAATAAATTAGCGGCAAGATTTATTATACAAGATTACTCTGAAGAAGTAATACAACAAGCCATAGATGAAATTAAGATATATAGAGACAAAGTTGATGTTGATTTTATATCTACAACAGTCCAACAGGGTGCTATAGACTGAAATACAGCAATGGCTCTAAAATGAATAAACAAATCAAAATCAGATATTAAGAACAATAGTTGAATACTGGCTTCCCGTCTAGTAAATAAAAACAAGTAAGGACATGTTCAGCTTGTGCCTCAGGTGCTGGAGGAACTAAAGGATGTGGTAATTGGAGGGGGTGGAGTTGTAAAGCAACACCTGTTCATCCTCCTTCACCATGAGGGGAGTGATGGTGCCTATACATTGAATGCCCTGTCAGTGTCAGACTTCCTGGTGGAGACCCAAGATGTCAGGGATGCAGCTGCTTGTAAGGGGGGGGTGTAGGGCCTTCTAAGGATTATGCCACTTGTGTAAGTGGGTGACACATTCTAGCTAAGGCTTATGACATGCCAAATATTTTGCCATCTGCTGCCATTCACAGAGGTGAAGGAACATGTGTAACAAAAAAAAAAAAAAAACCTGCCGCTGGGCAGCTGGAGGATTACTGTGCCATAGCTGTCTCTTTGCCATGTAGGGAAGGAATGACTGCAGTCATGATGATTGCCCAAATGGTTGCCAGCTGTGGCATGGTCCAGAAATATTAAAAATTAAATAAAAAAATATCAAAACTCTCAGAGTTAATAAAACCATGGCCTTAAATAAGATGTCTTCAATGTAAAGGGAATACAAAACAGCTGTAACTATATTGTATAGGCAAGGAGGTTCAGCAGCGGCTGTTGCTGAATAAGAAGGAGAACTTTTGAAAGAGAAGGATACTGAAGAGGAACTGGCAAAAACAGCAGTTCGGTACCTTTTGTGTAGAAAGGCATGAGGATGTGAAGTCTTTTTCTCTGATGATTATACAAGGATGGAGGACATATGCCAATATTCACTCTGTCAGTTCCGAAATAGCATTTTGGAAGGGGTAGAGTACTCCTGGGTCACAAGGTGGCCCAGTGATATTGTTTACTAAAGGTTAGGATAGGGGTGCATGAGCCAATACATGATAGTCTCATTTCTATAATGAATCTTGTGGCATAAATATATTGCTAGGGTGTCTGTTTTATGGACTGGGGAAAATATTAGAGACATTTATTTATTATTTATTCTATTTTTTTGACATTTGTTAACTGGGTTGGTCCAACTGAGCCAGAGGCCCATTTTCAGTGGAGACACAAGGAGAAAAGCTCCAGCGATTTTACAGACACAAAGAACAAATTTTAACATAGTTAACAAGTAATCAAAATATAGTTCAAATAGCAGTAGTAATACAATTACAGGTAATTGAGATGTACAGAAAAAAATTGAACAATATAAAAATACAAAGCATAGAAAGGTAATGGTTCTAATATAAGCAATGTTTTTTTTTGGCAGACAGGTAAAAAATAGAAATTTGTTTTTAGCAGACAGGTAAAAAATATAAACGAAACAGACCTGAAATACAAAAAAGTTAACATAAAGCTAGTTATGAGATAAATCTATATCATTGTAATTGCCTAGCTGAGTGTAGTTTATTACTGGCTTGGGGGGGGTGAAGAGGTGTAATGGGTTAGGTAGGGTCATAACATGGACAAGACTTTATGTTAAGTAAATGTAGTCTAAGCTCTTTTTTGAAGTGCTTAGGGTGGGAGATGGTTCTTATATGTGAGGGGAATTTGTTCCATGCTTGGGCTACACTGCATTTGTAAAGTAGTTTTCCAAAAGATTTGTTGGGTTTATAAATGTCAAGGAGTTGTTGATGATAAAATCAGTGGAAAAGGATTGCGGATTTGTTGGCTGGGTGAAACGAGAAATGTCGGAGGGATAATGGGTGGCAATGCTTGCTATAAAGACCACTGTTTCCATAGCTGAGTGGAATTATGTGGGGAGAATAATAGAGTGGATAAACCTGAGTCTTATCTACCAGGGTGTGTGTGAGCTTCTACATGGAACTCAGGTTAACATTCGCTATTAACTGGATAAGGAAGAGGAATGCCAGGGTAGACAGAGAAATGAGGCAGGGTTGCGAACTTTTCCCCCTGGCAGTAAATGAGGTGTACAAGGAGACGTGGAGAGGGGGGTTGTGGGCCAGTTATAACATTTTGGCAGATAGTTGTATGACACTGCCAAAAATTCCCAGGAATTCCAGAAACATCTGAGGAATACAGAAGGAAACTGGGGCTGAGGTATAACAGACAAATAAGTTATAGTCATACCTTTTAACTGTCCATATTTTCGTAGAATGTCCAGATTTTTTGCCTCATATTTTTCATCTGTTCCTCATAAAAATTTTTGGTTGTAAAGGTTATCACTGAAGATTTAATTCAGACACTAATGATATATGTTTCAGTTTCAGAATTCATACCCTTTAGAAAATGTATTCTAATACAAAACCTGTTACTCTATCAACTTTCTAAGTTTATAAAAGCAATATTTAAAACATTGTCCCCATTTTTGGGCCTTTGTTCCTCCATTATTTATGGCTTTGTCCAGATTTTTTAGGATTAAAATTCTTGCCTGTAATAAAGGAGATATTAGTGGTAAATCAAATAGAGTTAGTGAAGAAAATAAAATGACTGTTAAGCAAAGGGACTGAGAAAGTTTTTACTTAATAAGACATGCTGAAGGAGTTATGATGGTTTCAACAATATTTCCACCAGATTTGATAACCATTGATGAAACTTGCTGAATACATTAATACAGAAAGGGCAGGATGCTTGTAATAAATTTACATGGGAAAAGGGAAGGCCGATGATTGGGTGGGCTAGGGTGAGAAGGCAGAGGAAGGAAAGTGAGTTGGGTCAGATGGACATTTAGCATTACATAGCTGACATGAACAGCTTGCAAGGAAGCAAAATTGCGAGTTGGAACAATGGACAAGGTAGGAAGGGGGCATTGAGACAAATGGGACAGAGTAGCATGGGAAGAATGTAGAGGAGAAGGTTTGTTACACAATGATAGATCATTAGTATTCAAAAACGTGCGCACTGATTGGTCAGCACAACCAACGTGTCCATTGTGAATCAAGCATATACTAATAGAAAAAATGTCCGTCTGCTAAGGTACCATTCAACAGCAAGACTTTTTTATTGGAATATGCTATGGAGGAACAGTTCAAAAAAAAAAAAGAAAAATCAGGTGCATTCTGAAAAATAAAAGGACAGAAACAAACCCGTTTTTCTTTCTTTTTTGTTCTGTCCCTCTGTAAATCACAGAAGACTCTTGTACCTTTCAAATGTCCACATCTTCACATAACATTCAGATTTCTTTTCTCCATTGCTGCTCTTAACCAAAAAAAAAAGCGACAGATTCTCTTTTCTTCATTACTCTAATTCAACAGCATCGATGTACTCTGCAAGAATGTTAACATAACTCCTATATGCATGCGCAGTACATCAAAAGTCATTGAAGAATGGCAAAAGGTGCTGAGGAACACTACAACGCCATTATACAAAGACGTTATTTAAGAATGATAAGTCATTTCCTTTTTAAATAATGTCATTGTATAATAGCAATAATCCACACATGGGTGTGGGTATATCATGATTTACTCACAGTTGGCTTTGTTTGATCACTTGGGCTGCACTCTCATGATTAAACAATGCCAACTCTGGGTAAATCCTGATATACCCACACTCACTTTTGGGTTATTGCTTTATTAAATTACAGTGCAGATACTGAGGGAGGTTTTTGAAATAGGGCAAAGAACAAGTACAATGGGAGAATGAGCGGGTTATGATTGAAGACAGGCAGTCACAGTCATGGGGCAAGGGTCCTGCCAGGGTAAGGGATTTAGTGGAAAGGTCAAAAGAAGGTGAGTTCAGAGTTAGTGGTTTTGAGAGTATGAACAGAGATACAGAATATACAAAGTCCTATAAAGTACAGAACACACACAAGGCTCCAAAATAATGTCAATCAAATAACTAAATAACTAACTAAATAAATATTGCATTTAGTACACTTATGAGGAATTTGTAACTGCTTCACTGTATTTATCAGCATTTTGATAATTCCATCTACGAATTTAAACTCTGCATATAATCTATCAGCAATCTTCGGGAAGTGGTTTCTAATGTGAGCACATCTTACACAGCAGGTTCTCCTACATGGAAGCAGTTGAAACTAAGAATACAATTCCATGTCATACTACTGAATTTCAAGATTTTAAATTCAGCCTGAATTCAAAAATACTTTCAAAGAAGACTACGACCTGGCATTCACATTAAGGGCACGTCCCCATCCTCACAGCCCACACAAGCACGAGACTTCACCTGCTACACCCTTTTATTTAATACAATCAGTCAGAAGGATAGTGCTCATCAGGGAAACAGAACTTTTTGTGCAGAAAATTAATTTGCAAAGACAGCATCTTTACAGTCCAACAATTACAAAATGGATTGTCATACATGGCATTAAACTGCTCAGATATATTAATGTCTTTTACTTTAAAGAGCATTGTCCCTGAGGCCATCCACACAATGAATTCCTTGGGTCTAGGAGTGCAGACATTGAACCACACACACCAGATCTCTCACAGTTCAGCATTTCATTAAAAAGAGTTAATTCCATGATGGCCATGGACAGTATAAAGTGGGTGTGATTTCTATTATAATGCTGACATGCAAACAGGAAATATGACCATTCCAAATCAATGTCTGTCAGCATGGGCAGCTTCCAGGACTAATGTATGAACAGATCTAATGTTAATATGCTGACATACATGATAGTTACCTTAAGACATGTTTGGCAGTGTGGCCTGAGTTTGTGGTTATTCTGAAGTCATCTTTAAATAATTTATTTTATGTCTGTAGGACTTTAAGATAGCATTAGTTTAAGTAAAAGTGAAAACAGTATTGAAAAAGTTCTCTCACAAACCATATCAAAGTTGAATGGTGTTATTATTTATTTTATAATTAGTGCTGTTCACATTATAAATTACTTCTAGTGTAAAAATGTATGAAGACATAATACTTTTGCTGTCACAGGAAAAATGAGGGAAGACATTTTACTATGAATAATTGAAATTAGACTGAATGGAGACCCTTACAGCATTTTCATAAAATAAGAAAGGTACTAATAATATTGCTGTAAAACTAGATGCTGCATGATTTTTGGGGGGCTATGGAAATGACATAGCTCTCAATCTCTTGGCACAAAAGATCTGGACAAAGCCAAAAGTAATGGGGGAACAAAGCCTCAAAAACAGGGATACATTTTAAATATCACTCTTACAAACCTAGAAAGTTCTTAGAATAAAAGGTCTTGTGTTACCATACATTTTCTAAATGATATGAAGTCTGAAACTCTAATCACTGTCATTATTTAGTGAATTCTTTCCTCACTGATTTGCCACAAAAATTCAGAACATCACAAGTTTTACGAGGAACAGACCAAAAATATGAGGCAAAAATATGAACATTCTGTGAAAATTTGGACAGTTGAAAGGAACTGACTGCATATCCCAGAATAAAAATTCTAGCAAGGACATTTATTTACACATCTATTTATTTATTAACGAATGATTGACTCAGCTACAAGCCAATTTACAACACAGGCCAGGAAGAAAAGTTTAAATTTTTCAAGCAGCAACATACATTACACAAGATTACAGACAGTATTGTTTGGCCATGTGGTATACACAATATTTAATCAGCAAACAGCATTACCGACACACTGATAACTCCTAGCAAACATGAGTACATCAGGGGCTACAAGTTTACCTACCAGAGTATTACAACATTAACTTCTCCATGATAGACTGCATCACGTGTATACATATGAAGACAAAATGCAACATTATAATATCTATAGTACAACATAAATGAAAGTACTGCACCAGTAGTGGAATTTCACAGGAAGAAAACTTAATATAAATTTGAATAAAATAATCTCATAAATCAGTCTAACATGTAGATCTTTTAGTGTAGGCACTCAGAATTGTTAAACTACCATCAAAATTCTGATCAGATTTATACAATATAATATCAGCAGCGTACAGGAAAAAACGATCAATGAATGCACCTGTAATGAGAAGAGTTGAGTAAGACTGCAAAGATCTATCAAGATTCAGGAGATTTAGAATATTCATTCATTCACTCATTCATTTCTTATTAATTAACTTAATTTTTAGTTAATTAGATAAGTTGGTTAATCTCATGTTGCATAATGTATTTTCAGGGAAACCAATGTGACATTTATACTGACTAGAGGAAATTTGGTCAGGATGGGAAAACTAATGTTTTGTTGGGTCACATACTGAAACATTGAAGCAGGAAGAAGGTCTGTTTCTTGTAATCATCCACTAACATCAAATTATTTCACCCAAATACTCCTGCATGTCTCCAGACTCTCCATATAAATGCACACACACACACACACACACACACACACACACACACACACACACACACACACACACACACACACACAGCAGCAGCATCTACAGCATTCCACTATGTCCTGACTGGATCCCCCACAAATAACTTATTGTGATCCAGTTAGCATTTCATTACTCTAAACTTACAGGTCTAAATCCTTGAGAGGTCACAAGTTCAAAAGACCAGCACCCCCAAGGTTGTGAAAAAACATTTTTGCAGTGGGTCATGCCACCCCCTGACCCCAAGTGTGAAGGAAACCCCCCATACCCTTGATCTTGATATATATATATAGAAACTCATGGTCTTTTGAACTTGTGACCTCTCAAGGATTTAGACCTGTAAGTTTAGAGTAATGAAATGCTAATTGGATCGCAATAAGTTATTTGTGGGGGATCCAGTCAGGACATAGTGGAATGCTGTAGATGCTGCTGCTGTGTGTGTGTGTGTGTGTGTGTGTGTGTGTGTGTGTGTGTGTGTGTGTGTGTGTGTGTGCATGTGTGTGTGTGTGTGGATTTATATGGAGAGTCTGGAGACATGCAGGAGTATTTGGGTGAAATAATTTGATGCTAGTGGATGATTACACAAATTTTAAAGGCTATGAGAGAAGCTCCAAAGTCACAGATGGACGATTTAACATATATAAAAACTGCCTGGGCTAGTATTAGGGTCAACATTTGGGATCTTGTATAAACAAACTCTATGAGATCTGCAATGTAAAGTAGAGTCATTCTGGTAGCTTAAGGCTGTCCTTTTTATATATCTTGTGTTATTCTACCAGACATATATGTGCTTCCTGCCAATAAGTGCAATATTCCTGCGTCTGAAGCTGCAATGGACAACTGCAGAGATCATTAGTTAGAGATGTTGCTTTTCCAGCAGGATTTTACCAGTAGATATAGCAGGAATTTTTTCTGTACTCCAATGACTTGGCTACTGCACTTCCTCCTCACAACAGGTATATTTTTAGTGGTGATATTGCACCAGTTTGGTCCACAGTTGAGAGTCAAGCTGAAGTTCTTTAAGGTGTTTATAACAACATAAATAACAGCAAAACATGTTAGAACTGAGAACAGTTTTGGATGACACTTCTGTGTAGTCTGCATTAAATGGATTTCAAGTTAGTAATAATAATAATAATAAAACAGATTTACCTTGGGACAAGTATTTTACAAATCAGTTATATGCTAATGCATGTAGCACTGTGCTGGTATTATGACACACTTCCATGGATAAAAGACATGGTTTCAAGCTATCTAGAAGACCATCAGCCTGCATTCGTCCACCATGTTACCCAGAGTAAATTAACCAGACATTGCTCCCGTACTGAGTCTGAAACATGTCCATGTGCATTAGTTTCCTGTTCAGGTTTACAAATACAAATAAATAAACAATGTATTTATTTATTTATTTATGTTGACATTTGTTAACCAGGTTAGGCCAACTGGGCCAGAGGCCCATTTTCAGTGGAGACCCGTGGAGAAAAGCTCCAATACAGACAATTTAAAGTACATAAAATTTATACTCCAATATAAAGACATTTGCAATACATAATTTAATGTTAATACTACTGTGAAGTATAACAGTCATGATTTTTTTTACAATGAAAAAATAAACAGCAATTGACCTTGCATAGAGAGAGCTATTGATATAGTGGTTAAGTAATGGAGAGAGGTATTTAGATATGAGTAAGGAATATTTACATATGTATATGTGATGAAGTAGTAGGGTAATGGTGCAATTTGTAGTTGGACTACATGAAAAAGGGAGGTAAGCTAAGAGGTGGATTAGTAAATAGTAAGTGAGGTTGGAGTAAAACAGTAAGGTTATGTTGAATTCAACAGTGTAGTAGGTTAGGTGGGGTCATTACAGGGGCAAGACTAGTTGTTTAGTAGGTGAAGTTTAAGTTCCTTTTTGAAGTGTTTAGGCTGGGGAATGGATCTAATATGAGCAGGGAGTTTGTTCCATGCTTGCGCTATTGTAAATTTGTAAAGTAGCTTACCAACATTTTTGTGTGGTCGGTAAGTGTCAAGGAGTTGTTGGCTAGAGGTGTGGCAAGTGAAACAAGCAAATAAACAGACCATTATGATTCTGTTGAATGTCTTACTAAACATATTGGCGTGACAAGACATTAAGAATGGGGCAACAATAAGGAAACCTGTTTTTGTCTATGTGGATAATGTTTTATTGTGTTACCTTCCTAATCAGGTTGTGCTAGGAGGCTCTATGTGCTGCATTCATTATCCAGGACAACCTATGCTGTGTTTTATATATTGAAACAGACTCTTACTACTCCAAACTACTGCTGAAAATTTTTGGAAAAAGTGGCGTTTTAGGGAATGCTGCATTTAATTTTTCATCTTTAGAATAAATTTCTTTGTGGTTTGTCCAGATATTAATGTTTCTTTGCTGCAAATTGCTACAAATTTCAAAGGAGGTTCTTGTGTCTGCTGTTGATGATCCCATGGGGGAAGCGATTATTTGCTTATTTTTCTAGGGATTTTAGAGAGTTTATAAGCATGTTCTGCTATGGAAGATTTACAGTGTGATGATAAATGTAAAGTTTAAGCTCAAGACTGAGGATGTTACAGAATCAAAGTCCGATAAGGGAGGTGAATTGTCTTTCACTGAGAAATGAAAGGCAATAGAAGAACATTTTCAAACTTAACATAAGTGACATGATGAAAGTGTTGTCCTTTAATAACAAAAGTCCTAAGGGTTTCAACAGGAGACTTCTGATTCCAAGCTGGATTAAGAATAGTTCCTGGGCATTTGAGTTATTCCAAATACTGTGTTTATTGGACTTAAAAGTTCGACAAAAGTGCTCTTTAAAATACAATTTTTCTATCATCAGGTGTAGAAGAATGCTTAGAAAAGGGCATGCATCCTAAAATTGAGGAGGCTCCTTTTAATAGATGTTATGAAGTTTAGATGCGATAAAACATTGTTTGCAGATTTTTTTTCGGGATGACAGAAACTTTAGGCTTAGAGTTAATTATGTCCCCATTACTGTTACGGATGGGAAGGATGTCTTGAATGGGCTGTGCACCTTCATTTAAAAAATAAAACATAATATTTTTTTATTGGTGGGCTACTTTCAATAGCAATCTGTATGGGAAACAATGTATGTGTAGGGAAGAGGTTTATATAGATATCATTCTTTTCTTTTTTCTTTTGCAAATCTTTCATGTTGACTAGTTGGGGTTGTTATGCATCTTAGTATCAAACTACCTGTCCCTTAATGATCTCCCTTGTTTCACCTTTCTCCATATTTTGCACATTACCAGATTAGTGCCATTGATCTTGGTCAACAGCCTCAAACTATAAGTAAAGCACTGTAGAGGGTGAAAGGTCTAGAGAGCTAACATAGCTGCTCACAGAAGGCATGATACATACATACTTATATATTTATATATATATATATATATATATATATATATATATATATATATATATATATTTTTTTGTGTGCTGTTGTTAATAGTAATAAACCTATCTTCATTTACTCTGGATAAACACTGTAGACTTTAGTAAAAATACCCAATGGCTCTTTAGTGAGGGGCATTACCATCTCCTTGAGTGACTTCTTTTACGTACATCCCCACCCCCACAGCCTGGTGACTTAGTAATCTCATTTCCATCAGAGATCTCTCACTCTCTCTCTCTCCAAGAAAATATCCGACACATGCACGACTTGACCCGTCTCCTGAAGAAAACGTATGAGCAGTCAGCGATTATCATTACTTTATTACCCCCCTGAGACTGACTTGAGAAGAGACCAGCTGATGTGTAGTATCTAATCATACCATAACAACATTTCTGTACTTCTGACCAGAATTAAATTAAGGCAAAGCCCAAAACTATTAACAATTCACAAAAGAAAAGAACTACGGCACACTGTTAGAGCTGTATCAGGCACAGTCCAACAGAACAAATAAAAGTACACTTTGCACTGACAACTTTAATAAAAAAAACTTAAGCGCTTTTGTCCTACAATATAGGACTTCTTCAGAAGTAATAAATAACAGACATTTCAAGTTTAAATAACCTGCCACACAAATCACATGAAATCAAACTTCATAAAGAGCACGTTAATGTAAAAACCCCCTTTTCTCTTTTTCTTTCTTTCTTTAAAAGTTGCTTTAAACAATATATTATGCTTTTATAACCAATCAATACAAGTTGAAACTCCAGTGTAATATAAAATCTACCTTTCAAGAACTTTCAGTTTTAACAAACAAGTTTTCAAACATTGTTCATTCAGTCCTAAACCACTAAATGCATTAAAGTAGAGTTGCCAGTATAACTATCTCACTTCTTACCGAAGAGTTTAATCTCCACCCCTACTATTAGGTATTACTTGCTCAAGGACAAAAAAACTTAAAATGATGGCCTGTGTCATTCATAATGTGTTTTGCTAATGCATTGGTATTTTTATTATTCCTTGTCATATATTTGCTCATACATACATTTTTTAAAAAACCGCTCCACTTTCCCAACATAGTATGCCCTGCATACCTGACACAAAGCAACATACACCACATTTTTTGAGAGACGGTTATAGTTCTTTGTCATTTTTATCAGTGTACCATTCAAGACAAATTCTATATCAACCATAACATATTTACAATAATGAAAAAATATATATATATATTTTGTCATACCTCATAACTTGGGATCTTTAAGGCTTCTACCCCTTTGGTATATAATACTAGGACCTTCCCCTAGCTTGGAACCTATGTTACTATCATCTTTAAATAACATCCAGTTTTTTGTATAATCAGTCTTATTATGTTACTATCATCATTATATTTAGTGATCAACGAACAGCTGTAAAATTTATTTCACACTTTTTCATGTATGTACTTGTAATCCATTAACATTGAGGTGCCCTTCCAAAAACATTAGTATAAAATGACCAGACTGTCTTTTTAAAATTACTTCTTTCTTATGTTTTTTAATCAAGTTCTTAGGGTAATCCCTCTGCAAAAACATACCCTGCATAAACTGACATTCTCTCAGAAAATCCGAGCCCCTAGTAACCATACGGGCAGCCCTAACGAACTGTCCCTTAAGTTGTCAGTGAAAAGTGCATTTTTATTTGTTCTTTTGGACTGTGCCTGTTACAGCTCTAAACAGTGTGCTGTAGTTCTTTTCTGTTGTGAATTGTTAAGTGTTGTCATAATTTTGGTATACCTCCTCATGACATAATTTAGATGACTGTCACTGGCAGAGTCAGACAGGACATTTTTTTTTCTATTTTTTGACTAGGTAAAACCAGTACAGCACAAATGCCTCTTCTCAGAGGCTACTCAGTAGTAATGCATGGATAAGATTTTTTAAACTCATACCGTAAGTACATGGAAACAGAGGCAATTAAATGCAGATCTACAGAATGATGAATGTTAGCAGCTCATAACCTTAATTTTCCTTGATAGACTGCCAGACAAGCTCACTTATTAAGAGTGACAAGATGATGCTGCAACATTTTCAAAATCCATGTTATAAAGAGAGAGAATTTTGTTTTTATGAATAAAAATTATCAGTTGGGAATGAATTCAGCCTTTATGAGATTTTTGGTAAGTGATTTAATATTTGAATAGACCTTATTTGCAGGCAACATTGGTGGTACCATCTTTGTTTAGAGACACACATCTCTCTGGTTCCACTGTGGTGATAGCAATCCCTGCATTTCAGAGTACAGTGGCTATCAAGAATTCAGATCCACTGGCAGCTGTGAGGTGGTATCTATATTCATTTGAAACTCCATTGTCTCTCATCAGATTCCACATTATATAAATCTGTAACTGGTTAAAGTCCTCATAACACTCATCAACATTAATTATCACATTATAGCCAATTAAGGAACCCCCATTTATGGCACCTTCAAAACTTATAAAATATTTTACCCAATTAGTAATGTTAAACATTGAATCAAACATCTTCCTTATGGGTGAATACAGCTTTTCACACATAAATTAGCAAATGTACACTACCAATGTAATAAATGTGGTCAGAGATTTCTGGACTTCATAAACACCAATGCACTTGACGATATTTTTCCCCTACTAATCAGAGGAGGTATCCTGCTAAATCTTGTCCTCACTAATGTATCCCAAACTGCTCCACACTGTGTGCTATCCCCTCCTGGCTTTTACCATACCAGTAAGCTCCGTGGTGTGTCCTATAACTGCGTAATGTTGTAGTGAGATGTACTAGTTAGGTAGGAGTTCTATTCCCAGACATGGCAACTGTAGAACTTTGTGTGTTTGTCTGTGTAGGGATCAGTGCTTTCACCTATGAACCTCTATTCACCCCGGGGATAATTCCAGTGGCTCTACTCGACAGAGGAACTAGGAACTGAGGTTGGGTGGCATGATGCCAAGGTAATCTTATGGGCTAGGCTTGTAAAGGCTCCAGGACATTTAGCTTAGTACACAACTATGAACCTATATCCTCAATGTGGTAAATCATGAAAATCACCTACTTACTTCTATAAGACTGAAAAAAGTGATTGCTCAAGATGGCTGGGTGCAGACTTTCTATTTGTCCCAATGTTGTGTAACCACGGAGTTCATACACTTAATTCAGTGATGTGGGGTACTTGCATTCCACATGTGGGGTGCAGAGATCATTACCTTCATGCAAATAAACTCTTGCCTCAGGTTGTTCCAGTAAGTGCAATTTTACTGACATATATCAGTTTTTGAGGACTTAGTATGTGCGATCCAAGCATTTCTGGTAAGAAATTCCATCATAAATGCTTCCTTACCTAGTCCAATCTAATCATCTCCCTCTGTCCTTCTTGAACACCTACTTTACATGTACTAATAACTCATCTTCTTTCAGTGATTCCTCCAAAACCAATTGTTTTCTCCTTGCTGATCCTTCTGATAATTAGATATGGTATAGACAGGCTCTCCATCCATGCTAAACAAAGCACATACCTCATATTCAAGCACAATCTGTATCTATGGATTGGAAAAAGAAAATACATTCCAGGACTGTCTCCTCTTCTACTCATGGATAGATGCAACGTTTAAATGCTTTATACCATGCATGCATTCCCTCCAATTATCTTTTTTTTTTTTTTTTTTTGGGAAGCTTTTCTCCTCAGGTCTCTGCTGAAAAAGGGTTTCTAAGAACCCAGACAGACAGACTAACCCAGTTAACAAATGTAAAAATAAAAAATAAATAAATAAATAAATGGTATGATCCCGGTTATTCTCATTTTGGGTAATATATAATTGTCAGCCATGGGATGGGTAAGGCCAATCTATAACCAAATGGGATATGGTAATTCAAGTACAAAAGAGGAAACTGGCTAGTCTTTAAATGGCTCACAAGGGCAGCTAGCCTAGTAATTACCTATGAACTTATAGCTCCACAGCAAAAGTTGTACCCAAATTTGTTGCCTACTCCTCTGAATTTTGCTCCTTCTCAGCTAGATGTATTGAGTTATCCATATCAATTTGTTACAAGCCTAATGGTAAAGTTCAAAACCATGTGATGGGACTCTCATATCAACAAAGTCTATCACAAAAAGAATAAACTCCCAGCCATTTCTATAAGATCTCCAGTTCAAGTATTATAAAAGAGATTTATAACCTGTAAGTTAAGTTCCTCATGTTTGCAATAAGGAAATACAGTGTTAACTACAAGCTTAAGGTTGCAATTAGTTAAAAAGCACAGATGTCAAGGCCTTCTTCAGCTGTATTAGGAAGTTTAGAAATAATTTACAATTCTTTACTGAACTCATACAATGGTTTACAAAATCTATAAAAAAATAAGTGATAAAGACAAATGCAGGTTCTGTAGCACAGAACTAGAATTAGCTGCTGACTGTGATATACTCATGGCTAAAAGTCTGTATACTGAAAGGAACAATAATGTGGCAAGAGTAAAACTCTGAGGATTATGCAAGTCCTACAATGTACAAATAGATGAGAGACTGATTGGCAAATATACAAAGCTGAGAATATTTTTTTAGTTTTAAAGTTTGTACTGTTAGTTGTTGCTTAGATCTCTGTTGAAACTGTTTTGCCCTCACCCACCCTCCCTATTTTTGGTTTGTAGCTTAAATTTGGTGGCTTTTGCAGTTGCCCTCCCCACTGTAGATTTGATCTGGGACACTCCCCCTGTCTCATCTCTTTACCACATTCTACCTAATAAACTCTTTCTGCGCTTGCTTTTAGTCCTTTTTAATTTAATTGCATTTTTTAAACTATGTTTGGTCTAATATTGCTGCATACTCAATTGTTCTAGCTTGCACTGCATGTGAATTGTTTTTACCACTGCTTTTGCTACTTTTCTGTAAAAAAAAAAACTGTAAGCCTGTTTCCTACCTTTCCTGTAACTAGTGTTCCAGATACAGATTTGCTGTATCCAAGACTGTATGTAAGCTTCTGAGCCCCCCCCGAAGCATTTCTGTGTTGGAGGGAAGCCTTCTAGCTTATCAGTGAGAGTGGCAAGCACTAGGTAACCTGTCTACCCCATAAGGAGTGGTTCTGGCCCACAAATTGTAGTTATTGGCCATTTGGGCAATCTTCCATCTCTCTCAACTTTCTGAATTGAAAGCCTGCATTTACACTTGTTTCTGTCCTGTAACTCGTCTAGTGCAGATACAGATTCTTAATTTTAGCACTCAAATTTATTCGTGCTCAGCACTTGTCCAGAACTTGTAAGCACTAAATAAGCTACTAATTACTATAGCACTCAGTCTTCCTCATTACCTAGAGAAAAACTGTTTTGTACTTACTTTTCTCACTTGCTTAGAGAAAAACAGTTCTTGTACTCACTTTCCTCACTTATCTAGAGGAAAATAATTTTTTATTCAGGCATGTCCAAGGGTCAGCTCCCAGTGTTCTCTCCTGTCTATCTGATGAATCTGGGCATCTTGAGGCAATGTAGAAATTGCCTCATGTACACAGACAACCCTCTCCTCCTACCACCCAACACTACAACCTGCAAGAGATGCACTTATCTAGCCAAACTGGAGGTAAAGCTCTCTCCAACCAAGATTGAACTTGACAGTCATGAGGAGAAGGTAAACATTTGCACCACACCACACTCATCACATAGGCTCACTAAATCTACACCACCAAAATCCACACATAGTAACACAAAAACATTTGCGGAGGCTCTCAATAATAATCTGTCTAAGGAACACAGACCTCCAAAACAGAAACGCAAGCAACCTCCATCCCCCAACACAACCCAAATGACACATAGCCCACAAACTCAGTGTGCCACTCAACCACAGTTAATAAGGCAAAACTACGTAACCAACACACTAGTCATAGGTGACTCTATAGTCAGGCACACTGATGTCCCACTCACCAGGCTAAACAAGGAGAAGGTTACTGTCAGTTGCCTGTCAGGTGCCAGGATCCGCCACATAACCCATGGACTCAGGTTACTCCACAGCAAGTACAGATATGACTCTGTCATTGTCCATGTTGGTGTGAATGACCTGAGATGTACCTCCCTGGACTACATGAAAAGAGACATGGAAGAGCTCTCCGATCTTGTAGCCCAGGCAGGTATGACCCTAGCCCTGAGTAGCATTCTGTCATCGCCAAGAATGATACCACAGTATAAGGGCAAAATGATTGACTTCAACAATTGGTTAAGCTTCTGGTGTCATTCCAAGCGGATCCAGTATCTGTCTGCTTGGGATGACATGGTCGACAGACCACGATGATTTGCCACAGAATGCCTGCACCTGTTGCCCCTGGGATTCCGGATACTGGCTAAGGCTCTTGCTGCCCCTATAGTGCCTTTTTTAGGCAGGGTTCAAATAACAAATCCACCACCATAACAGGAACAGGCAAGCAAAAACTGAGGGTAATGCTACTTAATGCTAGAAGTCTAAATCTCAAAATGCACTCACTCGAGGCACTCCTTAAAATGGAGAACATCGATATCTGTGCAGTGACTGAGACCTGGTTCAAGGCACCAGAGAGCACTCCTGCACTACCAGGCTGTAATGCATACCATACTTTTCGGCCATGTAACCTGGACCAAAACACCAAAGTTGGAGGTGTGTCCATATTCATTAAGGATATCCACACCTCCAGGCTAGTTGCTCAGCATAATGCATCCGAGATTATCCAAGTGCAACTAACTCTGGGAAAAACTGCAATCCAAATTGTAGCTTGCTACAGATCCCCCATCATGCCCCAGGATTCCCACTCCTCTTTTCTTGATGTACTGAAAAATATTAGGGTTCAACCAAACATCCTAATAATGGGCGACATCAACTACCCCACCATTAACTGGGAAAACTACGCCTGTACCAACTCCTTAACACAACGCTTTCTGGAATTCATAAACTCCAATGCCCTAGATCAACTTATCCACACCCCCACCAGGGGCAACAATATCCTAGACCTAGTCATTACCAACATGAGTGACCGGTGTTCTACACCTGAAGTCAACTCCTCGTTGGTCTGATCCGACCATAAGCTTATCACCCTTGATATCCACATCCCGCCCCCAACCCCCATTGAGGAAACCACAGTAAAACATTTCTCCAAAGCCAACTTCGTGCTTCTTAAGACAGAAGTGGTGAACTTCATGACACCCACGCAGATGGACAATACAGTTACAACTGCTGAATCCTACACAAACGCACTCTATAAGCACTTACACAAGTGCATGGATCATGCTATTCCGAACAGAACCAAGATGCTATCCTCCAAAAAAAAGAAGCCAATCTGATGGTCCTCTGCCATAAACAAACTGTACAACAGAAGGAAGAAACTGTTGCAAAAGGGAGTAAAATCCCATGAGTGGAGCAGCTCCCTGGTCAGCCTCAGTAAGAAGCTGAAATCCCTTATAAGATCCTTCAAAGCTAGCTACGAAAACAAAATCACCACTAAATCCAAGGACAACCACAAAGCATTCTATAGCTATGTCAAGAATCTAGATGGCAACACCCAGATCTGCTGTGAGTTACAGCACAAAGGCATGAAAATTACAGAACTAACTGATATTGCCAACATCCTAGCAGATAGGTTAAGTGCTAACTTTACCCGCCCCACCCCCTAAAGGGCCCATATCTATACAGGAAGAATGCAGAGTCCCTGTAATCACAACTACGTAGGTGAAAGCTGCACTCTCTAAAGCCAAAAACACAGCATCCATGGGACCGGACAACATCTCAGGCTGCGTTTTACACGAACTGGCTCCCCACTTAAGCATCATGTTCAATAATAGCCTCACATCAGGCTTTGTGCCCACTGAATGGCGCACAGCAACTGTTATCCCACTCCACAAAGGGGGAGCCACCACTGATCCTAGGGGCCGGGAACTATCGACCTATTAGCCTGATGAGTCTGGTCTGCAAGGCCATGGAACGTATCATCATGGAACTCATAAACAAAGACATTGGTAACCTCCAAACTCTGGATCCCACCTAGTTCGGGTTTGTGAAAGGCAGATCATGCCTCCTGAACCTGATCGACTTCTTTGAGGCAGTCACCAAAGCCGTGGATGAGGGTAAGGTGGATCACACAGCTTATCTTGACCTCGCCAAGGCTTTCGACACCATCCCCCATTCTGGAATTATAGCTAAACTCACTAAACTAGGTATAAATCCCTACGTCACAAGATGGGTTGCCAACTGGCTCACTGACAGAACCCACACTGTAAAAGTTGCAGACTCCAAATCTGACCTCAAGGCAGTGACAAGTGGAGAGCCACAGGGTTCCGTCCTGGGACCTCTCCTGTTTGGTATCTACTTCTCTGAAGTATAGGCTAACACAGAAGGCCTCTGGCTAATAAAGTTCGCAGGTGACTGCAAACTAGGAGCCATAGTCAAGTCCCCAAATGATGTGGACATCCTACAGGAGGGCCTCACTGAGACAGATACCTGATGTCAGAGCCATGGCCTCAAGCTCAATGCCAAAAAGTGCAGTGTCATCCCCTTTGGTAAAAACATTGTACCCTTAAACTACCACATAGGCAGCAATCTACTTAACACCGAATGTGTGATAAGAGTCCTTGGGACCCAGGTGGACAGTAGTCTCTCCTTTGATAGTCACATCGCCACAGTAGTCAGGAAGTCCTTCTACAATGCACACCTCATCATAAAAGGGTTCTCATCCAGGAAAAAAGAGGCCATTGTTCCCCTCTACTCGTCACTCATTAGACCCATTATAGAATACAACACCACTTTTGGAATGTACCTCACAATACATCTGCAGCAGATGGAAAGGCCACAGAAGTACCTCATAAAGAGGATTACTGGCCTCAAACAAATGCCCTACACTGAATGCCTCAAAAACCTCCAGCTTTACTCTGTAGCATGTCGCCTACTCCGAGGTGATCTCTGCCTAACATATAAAGCTATGTCAAACCCAGAGCTGTTGGACATGCTACACCTAAAGAAATCCCAATCCCTCTGAGCTACACGCTCTGGGAACCTAAACCTTGTCACCACAATAAACAGGACATGTTGGAGGGATAGATTCCTGTCCAAGAGACTTTCTATACTCTGGAACAAGCTACCCATCTATGTCAAGCAAAGTTCTTCATTAGCACTCTTCAAGAAAAATCTTGATGAGTGGATGGCAAATAAGAAATACACCCTGGGGATCACGTCTGTGTCTGTGCCTGTGCTGGACAGTGGCACAGGGAAAATAACTTTCTTGGGTGGCGTAAGCTATGGAACCTTGCTGGCTAGGCTTACTTAGGCCCTTGGGCCAATAGCCTAGTATCTACCTATGAACCTATGAACATTAGAAACATGAACTACAAAGAATTACTTAAAATGAAGAAATTCTGATCACATGGACTTGTACATTACCAGCAATCAAAATGTAAAATCAAGAAAAACAGATGCTGTAGTCAAAGAAAAAATTCAGAAGTAGTAAACTTAGAGACATTAAGTCATAGAATACCAGGATATGCAAGTGGTAAATAGAACAATCTGGAATAAAGACATCTGGATAGTTAATCTGGCCACAGGCACAACAGGGATAAAGAAAGTATTTGACAAGCATATGAAATACCAATACATGCAATCAATGCAAACAGTGGAAGGAGGCAGTCCTGGTGGCATTGTGGGTGCTGAAAAGAGCACTACTGACAAACAACCTAGACTGAAGCAATACTAATTTCATGAACTTTAATCATTCCCTAACAAAGGGATGTAGTCCATTCCTGTCAAGGAATAAGAAACCTTAAACAGTTACAGACATTAAAAATAGGGAAGGAAAAGTTTATCTCATGGAGCTTCCTTCTCTGACTCCAAGGCCATTACTAATATCCTTATGAAAAATTATCTTTCAGCTTCACCCAAATCACTCCCCACCCCTCATCCCCCTAAAAACCTTTCCTCATTAAATTATTCTTGAATAATTCCTTTTAACACTTTTCAAACTTAAAAATACCAGTTCTGTTGGTCCTGTCAATATCCTTGATTGTCTGCTGAGACACTGCTCACATACCAAAGCACCTTGATGGGCTCTTCAGCTGGTTTATGTTCACTAATTGCATTCCAGAGGTGTGAAAACAGCTGTTGTGGTACCCTTGTATCACCTGGGAACTAGTATTATTTGCAAGGACATAGAATATTGTAACAAGCACACGAGTAGAAAAACAAGTAAAAATCACGACAGGATGTCCCAAAAGAGAACGCCAGCAGACTGTGTTCTTTAATATTAACGCAGTTTTATTTTTTTAAGAAAAAGCGTTTTCGCCACAAAAAAGCAATGCAGCTTCTTCAGATAAACATAAAAAACTCTATGAGTTTAAGTACACACACAACCGGAAATAAAAAGTATAAGTTACGTCACAGAATGATCAATTAACCTATTATCTCACATGTTACAAAAGCCTTCGCCACAAGTATTAATGCAAAATTACATCCTCAAGGTAATAGCATGACAGTAAAATCAATAATAAAAGTCACTCATAAACAGTTCAACCTTAGTTTTATTATTACGTTTAATGTGAATGCCATGGCTATCATGTCCATCATTAAAAAGAACTGGCATTTTATTTCTGGTTCAGCTGACCTTGCTGAAAAATTGGGTTCGTCTCCTTTAATAGTATTTAAAAGGGATAGTAACCTTAAAGAACTGGTACAAAGAAAAGGAAATGAATTTTCGTTTTCTAGGCAAAAAGGGACATTTAAGTGTGGTTCTTGTAATTATTGCAAGTATATTAAACCTGGGAATTCCTTTAACATTGGAAATAGGAAATTCCACATCAACCACAAAATTAATTGTCAGACTTGCTCTGTTGTCTATGCTGCATTCTGCGTTTGCTGTCCAGCCTTCTATATTGGGAAGACGGACCGCAAACTCAGAGAGCGTATTTACCAGCACATATACGCTATAAAGAAAAATAAGGGAGATAATGCTCTAGCGAAGCATGTTGACAAAAATCCAGGACACTCTTTTGCCTTTATGGGTATTGACCATTTACAAGGGAGCATTAGGGGTGGACCATTGTCATTGATGTTAGAGTCCCGTGAGCTTGAATGGCAATTATCTTTGAATGCCTTTAAAGCTCCGGGACTAAATGAAAACTGTAATATAAATGCAGTTTTAAAACTACGTAGTTACTTGAGATAGTTTTTTAATAATTTCTCTTGTTTATTTTGATTAATATTTTATATTCTAACTTTATTTTCTAAATTTCATAATTGAGATATTTAAAGTTTTTTATGAGTGACTTTTATTATTGATTTTACTGTCATGCTATTACCTTGAGGATGTAATTTTGCATTAATACTTGTGGCGAAGGCTTTTGTAACATGTGAGATAATAGGTTAATTGATCATTCTGTGACGTAACTTATACTTTTTATTTCCGGTTGTGTGTGTACTTAAACTCATAGAGTTTTTTATGTTTATCTGAAGAAGCTGCATTGCTTTTTTGTGGCGAAAACGCTTTTTCTTAAAAAAATAAAACTGCATTAATATTAAAGAACACAGTCTGCTGGCGTTCTCTTTTGGGACATCCTGTCGTGATTTTTACATAGAATATTGTAGTTGATTTAATTAACAATGACATAAGTGACCTACTATCCTCGGATACACATCAACCCAGCTTTAAAAAATAAAATGCAGAGCATGCCTGCTCAACCCATCTGAGTTCTTTCAAAAGACTAACATGTTCATGGATAGAGGGGATACAGTCCATCCTGCCCATCTGCACCTTGCCAAGGCATTTTTCACTGTCTTCCACACTGTAATGATTGGCAAACTGTCCCACACATACATTTTCACTGGATCTCAAACTGGCTATTTGCTAGAACCTAGACTGTTATGGTCAGATGTATTAGGTCTGGACAGAAAATTTATGAGATGTGTGCTCTGTTCTGAGCCCAGTTATCTTTTCCATGTACATCTCTGATAAGAAAGCTGATAAAAAGTGAGTATGGCTAACCAATTTTGCTGATAACTGCAAATGGAGGTGGTTATCAAACCCCATGTCTGATACATAAAGTATTCAACAAGGGCTGGACCATACAAATGATTTTTGTGTTAATCATGGGCTTACTCTCAACTCCAAGAAAAGAAGTATAGGTTCTACTTGTAAATCCAGTATTGTAATTGCATACCATATGCATAACCTCCCACGTAAATCTGACCCAGTCCTCAGAATCTTTGGTATCTATGCTTATAACAAATTATCCTTTGACCGCCACACCTCTTAGTAAATCGTTTTACTTTGCAAAATAAATCCTTCATGGTATCTATTCAAGGTCCAAAGAACATACAGTACCATTCTATTTCTTCTTTATTAGGCCTGTCTGTGAATATAATGCCCTCTTTGTCAGGTACTTCACTAAGATGCTAAAGTAACTTGAATGATCTCAGCATTTCCCTATTAAAAAGATCTCTGGTCTAATACCCTTAGCTACTCTGACAGGCTAAAAATCTTAGCCCTCAACATAGCCTTGTATATTCTTTTGTGAAGTGATCTCTGGTTAGCTTTTAATGCAACGAATAACCCCACACCCATTGAACTCTTTCCCCTAAACAGAACCAATAGTAAAGCAAGCATCTATGCTACAGACCTAAACATATACTTCCACAATAACAATGCCTGTAATTAACCCAACATGGCCATCATTTGTAGAATGGGCAACCCTTCTGTATTTACCTCAATGGCAAGATGTAATACTAGCTGGATGACAGGATGGACCATCACCAGTTTACACCTGTGATATATGGAGGTAATACACTTAATGGGAAACACTATGAATCTTCCATCAGTATAGGGTAATATGACTGCATCCCTTCATGGCTGAAACTTAACAACAAATTATAAATCCATAAGTAATGCTAAGTACATTTCAGACTCATGACAGTGTCTTTATTTTGCAGTGGTGGAATGCATACATGGCACATTTAGTTGGTAAATCTATTGTGTTTACTTTCATTATGTAATAACATTCTAAAATGTGCTCTGTCGTAATGCCATTGATTATGATTTGGTAATTTTCATTTCTATGTTCACTTGACCAGTTATTTGCCTTTATTATTTTCCTGACCTGAAAATTAACATTTTGAAAATGATATTGATAGGTGATTCTATTCAAAAAGTGAATGCAAAATCAGACATGTTCATAAACTTTAATGCTTCATATACTGCATAAAAATATACTAGAAATCAAATTAAACACATAATACTCTGTGATTAAAAGAAACAGTAACAAACCATATACATTTGAATTTAAAACTACGCTTAGAAAAGATTATCACCTTTACTATACAAAGGTAAAAGTGAAGTAACTTGGGCCCTTATTTCTTTCATCTCTGGAGCTGTTTTAGTGCTTTTAACAGAATACTTAACAATTACATAATATATTTCACTAAACCTTACAAATATGTCCCATTTGCACTTTTTCTGTATTACATGAACACTACTTCCTTCTTTGCTACTGAAACTTCTCAGACTGAGAAGGAAACAACAGCTTGATAAAACCTTTTGTTCCCTAATGAATACGAATAAAAGTTTTTCCTGAAAAAAAGATGTTATTAGCTGCAGCTTATCAAGAAGAACACCTTCCTCAGTCATTCTATGGTTACTAAATTTGTCACTGTTTCTGTCCTACAAGTGATCATGCATTGCATATAACCCATATTGATTATCTGCTTAGCAGAACTTCTCTTGCTGACAATCCTGATGCTTCAGATGATCAATGTACTACTTTGTTATCCAGGTCATCGGATTCATTCAGTCCAGCATTGAATTGTTCATTTAAATCCAATCCATTAGGATCCCTGTTTACTCAGGAGTTATGCTAGTCTAAGCCTTCCTGCTCAAAATATCTGCTGCACTGACTCTGCATTAAAGCATCTGATTTTCTGCAGCATTGCCATTCAGAATGCAGATGTGTTTTAGGCATGTGCATTTTTAATTGTTTTATTTGTAGTTTTTAGTAAGATAATGTCATTACATTTTAACCACAAGGAAATCAATGCAATCAACATAATAAACACAGCAAAGCATAGCCAGTGTAATAAAGTAATGCCATAATACAGACCATAACGTTAAACATGTACATAATAAGAGTAGTGGAGAGAAAATAAAATCTCACAACAACAAGTTATCTGTCATAAAACTCAACTAGATATTTGATAGGAGGAGAGCAAAAAAATGAAAAACAAAACAGGAAAGCATCATTTTTTTTACAGGTATTTAATATAATTCCTGATCTTCGATACCAAAGATGTGACTTGGGAATGCAAAAATCCAGGATGGAAAAATATACTTTCTGATCACAAGCTGTTGTGTAATTTTTGGGCACCCTGAACACTACTGCAGTCATGAAGCCCATGCTAATCTTTGAACAGGCACAAACTCAAGGTAGGTGGCTTACTAGTCTTGCCATAATTACTAGAATACTTTATAGTTAAAGCAGATATGCCATTTGCACAGATATGTCATGGTGTAATGAGCTGATTGTCAAAAAATGGCTTTCTGTAGGATTAGGTCTTAGCAGGCCTGGGGTCTAGTTTTGATTGAATTTGTTCTTTATCAGTACTGATATACTTTATTGGTGGCTTTGTTTAACAATTGTAATAAAGCAGTCTCAGGACTGCCCTACATTACTTTTTGAACAGTATATTGTGGTAATATTTATATATAGTGTAATAATAATTACGAAAATTACAGAACCAACTGATATTGCCAACGTCCTGGCAAACAGGTTCAGTGCTAACTTTACCCCCTCTCACCCCCCAAAGGGGCCCATTTCTATACAGGAATGCAGAGCCCCTGTAATCACAACTATGCAGGTAAAAGCTGCACTCTCTAAAGGCAAAAACACAGCATCGATGGGACCAAACAACATCCCAGGCTGCATTTTACATGAACTTCAAAACAAACTGGCTCCCCACCTAAGCACCATGTTCAATCAAAGCCTCATGTCAGGCTTTGTGCCCACTGAATGACACACAGCAACAGTTATCTCACTCCACAAAGGGGAGCCACCACTGATCCCAGGAACTATCGCCCTATTAGCCTGACAAGCTTGGTCTGTAAGGCCATGGGACATATCATCGTGGAACTCATAAACAAAGACATTGGTAACCTCCAAATTCTGGACCCCACCCAGTTCAGGTTTGTGAAAGGCAGATCATGCCTCCGGAACCTGATCGACTTCTTTGAGGCAGTCACCAAGGTCGTAGACGAGGGTAAGGTGGTTCGCACAGCCTATCTTGACCTTGCCAAGGCTTTCGACACCATCTCCCATTCTGGAATTATAGCTAAACACACTAAACTAGGTATAAATCTCTATGTCATAAGATGAGTTGCCAACTGGCACACTGACAGAACCCACACTGTAAAAGTTGCAGACTCCAAATATGACTTCAAGCCAATGACACGTGGAGTACCACAAGGTTCAGTCCTGGGACCTCTCCTGTTTGGTATCTACTTCTCTGAAGTACAGGCTAACACAGAAGGTCTTTGGCTAATGAAGTTTGCAGATGACTGCAAACTAGGAGCCATAGTTAAGTCCCCAAATGATGTGGACATCCTACAGAAAGGTCTCACTGAGACAGATGCCTGGTGTCAGAGCCATGGCCTCAAGATCAATGCCAAAAATTGCATTGTCATCCCCTTTGGTAAAAACCCTGTACCCATGAGCTACCACATAGGCAGCAGTCTACTTAACGCTGAATGTGTGATAAGAGACCTTGGGACCCAGGTGGACAGTAGTCTCTCGTTTGATAATCACATCACCACAGTAGTCAGGAAATCCTTCTATGTGGCACACCTCATCACAAAAGGGTTCTCATACAGGAAAAAAGCGGTCATTGTTCCCCTCTACTTGACACTCATTAGACCCATTATAGAGTACAATGCCCCTTTTGGAATTAAACTCACAAGACATCTGCAGCAGCTGGAAAGACCACAGAAGTACCTCACAAAGAGGATTACTGGCCTCAAACAGATACCCTGCATTGACCGTCTCAAAAAACTCCAGCTTTACTCCGTACCATATCGCCTACTCCGAGGTGATCTCTGCCTAACATATAAAGCTATGTCAAACCCAGAGCTATTGGACATGCTACATCTAAAGAAATCCCAATCCCTCCGAGCTACATGCTCTAGGGATCTTAACCTTGTCATCACAATGAACTGGACATGCTGGAGTGATAGATTCCTGTCTCAGAGACTTCCCATACTCTGGAACAAGCTACCCATCTATATCAAGCAAAGTTCCTCATTAGCATTCTTCAAGAAAAATCTTGATGAATGGATGGGGAATAGGAAATACACTCCAGGGATCACTTCTCTGACTCTGTTCAACAGGGGCACAGGAAAATAACTTTCTTGGGTGGGGTAAGCCAGGGAACCTTGTTGGCTAGACTTACTTAGGCCCTTGGGCGATAGCCTAGTACCTACCTATGAACCTATGAACTAATAATGTTTTTATTTGAAATCATTAAGGTCATTTGTTTCTCTTGGACTTGAAATGACAGACTGTATTGTCTATGTATTTGGATTTCTACTGATGTTTTAAAGTCCTTATTTAAACTTCCATGCACTGGTGAAGTCTGGGGAAGGGAAAATTAAAGAATATATTCCTACAAAATAATGTTTAAGACTATGCAGAATATCAGAAGTTCATACTTTTATGACCTCACTCACTCTGTATAAACTAAAACTAAATAAGATACACATGCTAAATTATGTGTAATTGTTAAGATGGAATTTACATTTTTGCAGGGGGGGGGGTAATCCTCCATGCACCTCCCACACCCCCTGCAAACTATATATTCCAACTCTGAGATTGAAGTACAGTGAGGAAAAGGATAAAGTTCCCAATTTGCTCTGTACCATGATCTCTATTCCTATCATCGACCACACAAGTGAATTCACAGTGGCATTTTCTGCAAAAGACACTCGCTCAATTGAAGGTCGATAATATGGGAATAAGCCTAGTACCTACCTATGAACCTATGAACTAATAATGTTTTTATTTGAAATCATTAAGGTCATTTGTTTCTCTTGGACTTGAAATGACAGAATGTATTGTCTATGCATTTGGATTTCTACTGATGTTTTTAAAGTCCTTATTTAAACTTCAATGCACTGGTGAAGTCTGAGGAAGGGAGAATTAAAGAATGTATTCCTACAAAATAATGTTTAAGACCATGCAGAATATCAGAAGTTCATACTTTTATGACCTCACTCACTCTGTATAAACTAAAACCAAATAAGATACACATGCTAAATTATATGTAATTGCTATGATGGAATTCACAATTTGCGGGGGGAGGGTAATGCTCCCTACACCTCCCACACCCCCTGCAAACTATATATTCCAACTCTGAGATTGCAGTACAGTGAGGAAAAGGATAAAGTTCCCAATTTGCTCTGTACCATGATCTCTATTCGTATCATCGACCCCACAAGTGAATGCATAGTGGCATTTTCTGCAAAAGACACTCACTCAATTGAAGGTTGATAATATGGGAATAAGCCAACTGCCATTTGTCATTCCCATCTTGAACAAAAAATAGCATGGAAAAAAGACGAACACTCAAAAAACCAAACAGTAGTTGCCAATAAATAGGGCTGCCTTTACGATAGAAACACAGCTTTAATGGTTAAGCGCTTTCATTCACTAAAAAGTGAACTTCATCAGAACAATTCACTATAAAACCCCACCATCCTTATACAAGACAGCCATTAAAACAATTAAATAATTAACCAATCACATAATACAATGTATTAATACATTATGACTAAGCACCAAAGCACAATGGGTTTGACAAAGGCAAGTTAAAATACCTTCTGAAAACAGTTAAAAACATATATAAGGCTTCCTTTTCTTGTTAAACAACCAAAAATGCAATATAAAATATAAAAAAATAAAATTTGATTCATTCATTATTTATTAAAGCTCTGTTTTAAAATAGGCAGTAGGGAGACATAATCATTTATTCCAGGTGGTCTTGTGGCATTTAGTCTTAGTTGCCACTTTGTCACTTTTACTTCCAAAGCTATAAGGTTTCATCTCCTTCCCTAGGGTTAACATCAGTTTGATCAAGAATTGCAAATTGAAATCCTGTACATGTTTGACTGCCAATCATGTGTTTACTCAATACATTATTAATACATTTCTTGGTAATGTTGTATAAATGTTCAAAACAGAGGGCTTTAAAAAATAATTAATGAATCAAATGTTATCTTTTTATATTTTAAAAGGAAGCCTTACATATGTTTTTAACTGTTTTCAGAAGGTATTTTAACTTGCTTTGGTCGAACCCATTGTGCTTTGTCATAATGTATTAATTAATTGTATTATATGATTGGTTAATTATTTAATTGTTTAATGGTTGTCTTGTATAAGGATGGTGGGGTTTTACAGTGCATTGTTCTGATGAAATTCACTTTTTAGTGAATGAAAGCACATAACCATTAAAGCTGTGTTTTTATTGTAAAGGCAGTCCTATTTATTTGCAACTGCTGTCATTTGACATTCCAGTGTTCGCCAAACCTTCATTTGTCATTTGATAGTAAACCCATACAGATATTTAACAGGAGACCTTATTCAGGTATATAAGGCATCTAAAGACAATTACCTCTTAGAATATTTGGGTTACCCAAGAGTAGGAAAGAATCATCAGACAACCTGTGTCTCCAAGATTATATAGGAATGAGACATGTACTAACTGATTCTCTGACTGAGTAGCTGATGCATCGGATAGACTACCAAATTATATTAAATCAAGCACTAGTTTTGATATTTTGTAGAAATAAATTGGCGACTTGTTATTTGAATGACTGCTTTGGTAGAACAGCAGGTTAGAAGGGCATTTTTGTCCATGTTTATATCTTTGTTTGCATGTATATATGTTTTTATGTATATATGCAATTCCTAAAAGTATGATTAATACACAGTAAATGTATTACAGTATTTGAAAAGCAAGTATTTCTAACTAAGCAAATACCTACTGCTTTAATGCTTTCTAAATAGTTGTACTGTTCTGCTTAATATTTTATTTATTTAATTTACGGCATCAATAATGTTATGGTGTCAAATATAAATGTAACAATGTAAGAAAAAAAGTTATCCAGAAACATACTCATTCATAATGATCCTAATCAATATATATTTGTTATAAAATACTGTTCACATTATTACTGACAAATATAGTCAGTTCGTTCTTATTGCTTTATGTAAAGCACTTGCCAATATAATACTAAAATGCTTTCAAATAAGGATTTCATTTTCAAGCAGTTTTAGCAAAACTTCCTTTCTCATTAAATTGTCCACAATAGTTTCTCATCCATTAAGGAGTTAGCATGCTGGTGCTTTATTCACAAAATATTTCAATAATCAGTTGCATCACCAAACAGTAACTAATTTAAAATAATATGACAACAGAAAAGCATCAATTGCATATTTTTCTTCCAACTACTTATCAATATCAACACTCAACAAGATACAAAGTGGCACTTCTGAGGTAAGCTTCTTATAAAATATCTGTATTCTTAATGCACAGGATTCTGAGTCTAACATTACTGAGGGCCAACTGGTTGTTGTTTAGAAGTACCTCCACACAATAAAAGTGCCCATTAATGATGATTACTCCTGAGCAAAACCACAGATTCAGATGTGATATTGAAAAATACAGAAATATAAAGAACTCTTATTGTTGTAAAGTGATTCTGTATGATGCAACCTGTTATTGAGCAAAAATTACATTTTGTTCCACTATAATGCCGTAATACAGAAAGAGAATTGATTCCCAATTGAAAACATTTCTGTTAAAGCTGCTCAAAATAGTAAATGAATTTAAGCATTCCAAATAGTTCTACAGAATTAGCATTATTTTATGTTATTATTTTTGCTACACCTCCTTTATTAATAATACATGTAGATGATAGATCCAAATACACACAGAAAGAAGAAAAAAAAGAATAAATAATTCAAGAAAACAATGTTGTGTATATACACTGCATAGCACTTGCTTTATTAGTAATTGCACATAATATTATACCAAGACAAGTAAAAAGTATTCCAGAAATCTTTTAAAAAGTGCAATATTTTTTATTTTTGTAACTGAGACCAAAGTCTGTATTTAAAAGTACCAAACAGACTGACAAAATCTGTGGAGTCCAATGTCGAACTGGTAAAGATAATGGGTAGTATAAACAGACTAATAATTCCAGCCCATTATTTTTCTGCCCTCTTAAGTCTAAAAGATTCAATATCTAGACCAAGTAGCCAAATTTCTGAGTATTTGAGGCCTGGTAAAAACCCAGTAAATTTTGCTTGATGCTTAAATGATTCAAGTCCAGATTTTACTGATCTTCTGACAATTCTATACCATAAGAAAATAGTCTATATTAGTTACATAGCACCTCCAACATCTATTGTTATCCATACAACCTCTGTTATATAATCTAGAAGGGGAGTTTTCCATCTGGTAAATGCCAGGTAAAGGATGCCACAAAACAGTCTCCACTGTCCTAAGTTATGGGGTCTATATTGAAAGCACGGAAGTTCTCAAGGGCGAATACATATGCATCAACATGTAAAGAGCAATGTATTAAAATAATGAAACACGTATTTAGTGAAAAAGAAAAATCAAACATGTTTATTTAGCCATGTGGGGTAAGGAAATATATCCTTTTTCCCACTGTAGTGCAATCTCAAAGTTGGTATATTTAAGTATGGGGTGTGTGGGTGGTGCAGCCTCCCACATCAGGGTAAAAAGGGGCTTGAAAAACTGTGTTATTTAATTTTCTTTAGTTAATTATACCACACCCGGATCACGCTGTTGGCTAAACATACATGTTCACTGTTTTTATTTTTGGTAAATATGTGTTTCGCTATTTTTATACATCGCTCTTTATGTGTCTATGTATATGTATTTGCTGATGAGATGTTCCGTGTTTATAATATAGACCCAAGTTATGTCCCCAAGCATGCAATAGCAGTTCCCTACCTAGTTATACGCCCATCTTATTTTGGATTCTAAACTGGTTTGTTCCTTTTTTTTTTTTTTTTTTTTTTAATCAAAGATGAGAAAAGGGCAGAAATGGTTCCTTTCCCAACTATTCATTTATTCTACAACTTGGATGTAGTCTTCCCTAGCAGGGTTAGTATTCTTTTGTGATGTTTGTGAATCTTGATATCATACTAAATGAATCTGAGATGTGCAAACTTCAAACATTTAAATGTATCAACTGAACACTTAGGAGTCTGTACACATCATTGATATTCTGGAAACTCACTCATATTTCTTTGAACAATGTCCTTCCAAAACAGACATCCTTTGGAGATCCAATCTAGCCAAAAACTGGTTTGCTATCAACAAGATATTGGTTCTGGCCTCATATATAGTCCCATAACCCAAAGAAAGGGCCTTGCTTCTTGTCTGACAATCTCCTATCTATCCAATTTTCAGGCCCACCTGGATCCTGAATTTTGCCACCATCTTGTATTTTTGGACTTTGGCATAGAGAGTGAATAGCAAAAATCTCAGGAATAAGCCTGACTGGTATTTGTGAGTTCCTCACTGCTGTGGAAAAGGTACTAGAGCAGGAAGTTGCAAACCACTTTGTGCAAACTTTTTTCCAAGACCTCGTAGGCATGGCTTTTCTCCAGACATAATCCATCATCAATTTTTGGACGGTGTGTGGCTAGTTTGGTAGTGCATAAATTATGCAAGTGTCTGCATAAAAATAAATCTGGGTAGACAGAACATTTTAAGGGCACTGCTCTAATCAAGAAACAGAAGGTATAAGAAATGTCACTCCATCAACCTTTATTTAATTTTAGCAATAATGGGTTTAATATTTTCATCCAGCAATGCTGTCATGCTTATGGATATAATTATTCTCATGTATTTTCTTCTTAACACTTCTATTGCTGGTTTGACCTATGCACAAGCTTAATTTAATGGAATAAAAACAATTTGTCCTTTTTAAGACACAGGCTGGAGAGATCCCAAAAATTTCAAGCAGTTGCAATATATGTTTCAAATTATTACAAGAACTGGAGAATCATATTACTCCATCATCTAAAAAACACATAAAACAGAATATTGTACCTGTGACAATAGAAGGTACTGCCAGCTATGCCAGGAGAAGTAGACCACTGGATATGTAACATATGCCACCACAGCTAGCTGGAATTTAGTAAATAAGTATATGTCATTTGTATATCAAACTGATTTGTACAGATGCTTGTGCTGAAAATGTATCTGTGAGGTTTGCTTGTGTTAAAATGTAACAACAGTATGCACTGCTGGAAAGCAAAGAAATGTACATGCATTATTGTAATTTAATTAAATGTATATGTTTCAACAGCATATACTGGAAGGGAAGAGGTTAATCTTAAACTTCAAAAAGAGTAAAAAAATAACTACTGGGCCTAGGCCATAACTATGTCATCTCACAGCTTTGAATGAAGTCAGAGACACAATTTCTCTAAGAAGTATGGTTTATTAGTAGGAAGAAGGGAAGTGGTTTATGGTTTTGTGACTTCCAGGAGGTTTGAGCAAAGCTCTATCTATGTGCATGGTAACAGATAGGTGCTAAAAATCATGTCAGCATCTACTGTTGGTGTTATCATGAGAACCAGAAGTCAGATGACCAGATGTATGTGATGTCATTCTGTACAGAAATAATGGTTTAATATTAGAGCAGAATGAAGTATCAGGGGCATTCTACATTCTGTAGTAGATCTGACAACAAGGACCAGTCACCCACATTATCTTGCCTTGCTCTGTTCAGTAACTAGGAACAGTAATTCTTTTAGCTAATCAGGAATAGATAGTGAGATTAGCAAAATACTGTTTTTCTATAACTGTGTGAAACTTTCCACCAGTGTTATTTTAATATTTCCCGTGACTGAAACTCTGGTATTTACAGTGCATAGATATTTAGTATTTTCATGTTCATTTAATATTTATTATTAAATATATTTAAACTTCTATTTGTGGCTGGCCCTTTTAGAAAAATATATAAGTTTTGAGAGTAGTTGCATATATTTATTTGGTGATAACTCTGGCAACTCCTGAAAAATTTGCTGTTTGGTCAACATTACCATTTGTATTAATATTAATTTCACTCAGTATAATCAGATACCCTTTAAAGAGCCTTATAGTAACTGATTGGTGGCAGTGAATCTACCTTATAGTCTGGGCAAGGTTGGTATAGTGGGTAATCTGTGCCAGCCTTTCCCAGATGAGTGTGTGTGTGTGTGTGTGTGTGTGTGTGTGTGTGTGTGTGTGTGTGTGTGTGTGAGAGCGTGTGTGCATGTGTGCATGTGTTTGTGTGTGTGTGTGTGTGTGTGTGTGTGTGTGTGTGTGTGTGTCTGAAAATTAAATCTCAAAAAGTGTGTGTGTGTGTGTGTGTGTGTGTGTGTGTGTGTGTGTGTGTGTGTGTGTCAGCTACTTGGACAGGGACAAGGAACACTGATTTCACAGAGAGAGTGGTGGAGGGCTTGACTTGGTACTTGGCTGAAGATTTAACTCTGAAGTTGTGTCAGTGGGGAGTCTGAATGAGGACCTGCAATAAGACAGATAGAGAAATCCAGACACCGGGCTGACTTGTTTCCCCTGTGTGCTCCTAAGGGGAATTGTGCTTGATGCAGAGAGGTCTGCATCTAAAATGTTGAGTGTATCCATTTGTATTCCAAGTGAATGACCCTCTCCAGTGTCAGTGGTGAGGACTTAGGCTCCTTGATTACTGTCTCAGAGTGGGGGATGTCACAGTATCATCTGGAAAAATGATAGTGATAGTTCTTTTGATGAATAAAGACAGTTAATGTGTTGATAGCCTGACCAAATAGTATTGGGTAGACTGGACAACCTTGGCAGGTGCCCTTTGAAATAGAAATAGCTGCTGACATAAATCAATTAGTTGGAATAGATGAAGAATGCCCTCCGAAGATAAATAGTGTCCAGAAAAACAGTTTAACGTACAAAGAAAAAACAAACCGGAACAATGAAACATGGCTATGCAATATAAATGTAAGTAAAAGACATAAAAAAACAATAACATAACAATAACATTACTTTAGTAATGTGAGCGCTTTCATGTTTATTGACAATGCTTCATCAGATGCTTCTTATAACTCAGTTAGTGTTGAATTTAGCATGAGGATCTGAATATAAAAGTCTGCATTTGTCTATAAAAGCATTATGAGTACTACATATATTCAGACAATCTCAGAAAAAGTCACAATCTAACAAATAACATGCCTTAGAAAGACCTAGAGAGAAGGCACATACAGAATTGAGGTGAACTTAGCCCACTAAATCAGACTGAGCCACACTCTAACTACATCTGGGCTTCCTTGCCTGTTTACAAAACCTTAGTGTTTGTGTGCGACAAAGGGCTGCTAGAAAAACTCCAACTGCCTAACAAGAATTTAGGCATATATTTTATATTCCAGAGGAAGGATAGATATGGGTCTACACCCAGCTGGGTTAATCAGATCTTACCCTTTTATTTGGTATCAGCACAATAGATGCAGTTCTCCATGAAAATGGGAATCCAGCTTTCTCACTTTCTGTCAATTCTTTGAGCAAGACAAGGCCAAGCTCAATGACATAATAACCATAAAACACAGCAGGTAATTAGTCAGGCCCACCCACTTTCTCCTTTGGCATATTTAGTATGGACTGCTTTATTCATCTAGAGTAATAGGTCTTTTTAGCTATTCTTTCATTGAGTCTGTATCACTGGAAGGGGAATGCATGAAGAAATGGACCTATATTTTGGACCAACAGCAATTTTATTCTGAAATAGCTTTGTAAGGGTACCAACTATAATTTGATTAATGAACTGAGATTTGGTCTGCAGGCATCCAGATGCATCTCTCTTGGCAATAATTTGTATTTCTCTTTTCCCTAGTTTTAAATTTGTATGCCAGAAATTTGGGGTCTGTTATATCATTAGCTCAGTAAAATTGTTTACATTTTTCCCGCTAGTGAATAAAGAGTTAATATGAATGGCTCTAAATTTCGTTCTCAAAACCATAATCTGTTCTTCAATAACTGTAGATCCGCATTCTCTCCTTATATAATCTACCTCAGGTTAAGTTATACTACTATTAAGGTTTTCTAACATTGCCTACCACACATATGAATCAAACAGAACAGTCTTCTGCTCCATTATTTCATCCAGTTTATCTTTACTGTACTCAGAAAAATGTAGTTGATTTGGCTAGCAGAGCCAGATTCCAGACTAATATATGTGAAGTCTTTAATCTCTTAAGTTACAGGCTCTCCAACAATCAGTAAGTTTACAATCATTAATAAAGTCCCATGTATCCATATGCAATTTGACTGCCTTTTCTGAATTCTTATATGCTCTGAGGGTCTAAGGTTACATTGAAGTCCCTTCCAGTCATCAAACTCCAATCCCATTAACTTAATTCCTGAAGGACATGTGAAAAATGTTTAATATCGTTAATATCATCCAAGTTATTTGTATACTAAAATTGAGACAACCTTTTTAGCTGATTGAGCATATCCAGAAGCAGTCCATCATTTCCAATATTTCTGAATAAGATTACAATATTGTTTCTTTAATGTGGTTTCTTGCTGAAATACAATTTGAGATTTGATCTTTGTGATCTCATTAAATCATGCAGTGCATTTATGTGGTGTTGTTATATCTCTCACATTCCAATAAATTTTTTTTATAGAGTTAGAAACATTAACATTGTATCCTGTATCAACCCCTTGAAAGCATTGTTACTCTTGGTTGGGCCTCTGAGTCCTACCCGCTAGATTCCACATCGTCCACTTCAGACAGATGTGGAGCAGGAGTAAAGAATATTTCAGAGCCATCATTCAATTTGCAAGTATGCTGTAAATGTGCAAAATAGTTATAGGTAGATAACCATGGTGTAGAAGAAGCACTTTGCCTTTAGCAATCCTTTAGCATTGTCCAGGTGAGTATTAGAGCCTTCCATGTTGTTAGCACCCCCCCCCCCTTTGTGTTACTTCCCACCAAACATCTGTTTGGGGGAAGGAGCATTAAACCATTCCAGTCTTCTTTTATCCATATCCATTTTCCCAGACTCTTGCTCTACAGGTTTGAATGTAGGATGTATAAAATGATCATTCAGATAGGCTTGATCTCCCTCTGCATTTAGAAAATTCAAAGTACGGCCATCTAATTTAATACAAAGTGGCTATAAACTTTATCTGACATTTCTCTCCAATCTTTTTCACCCTTCTGTTGACAGGAACCACTGATGTAAGTTTCAAAAAGAGAGCATTGCTGTAGTCAGGGACAACTCTCACACCTACTCCTGTAAGTTTAAACTCAGAACCCAAGTTCCTGGCTTTACGATATGCAACTTCTCAATTATTACAGTCCAAAAAAATTAGCAATCATATGCCTAGAAACATTTGTGGGGAGGTTTCTTGTCATAATTCTAAGAAGAGGGGGTGGGCTAATTCCAGTGCCTGGGTTAATTGTTGGTTCATGAAAGTCAGTGGGTTACTACCCTCCTTGCCCTCAGTCATTCCAATGACTGTGATTCTCTAAGTTGGTTATTTTACAATCCAAGGCAAAAGCTCAATTTGAGTCGATGCTGTGCAATTGCCACAGTGGCCTCTTGCAAAGTCTTTTCCTGTTTTATAGAGGCTTCCTTCAGTTATGTGTTATCTTGCAAAGCAATCTGTATCAAGTTTGCTTTGCAGAGCATCTGTGACATTATCTGGTCCATTGTCAGCATTGTTTCTTTCGGCTGAAATTTTGGATGTGGCTAAAGTGCATAGTAAAGTAACAGCCCTGTTTTTCTTTATAAGTTTAGCGTTACCCAAAGATTTAGTATGGTAAGAATTCTCTAGAGGTTCTTAACAAGCCAAGGAATCCAGCTGGACATCCATGCAGTTTGCAAAATTGCAAAAAAGTTTCCATGGAGGATCGAGCTATTATACAAGCTTGATACCTCATGTATTTCTGTGCATACTCCCAATTATTTTATGCTATTAATTTGCTTGAAATGCCTACTAAAATAAAAAAATAAACTTTCTTGACCAGTGCTAATATTATCCCAGTTAAAAATAAAGGACAAGGTTTTTTTTTTTTCTTCCTTGTTTTCTTTTGTCTGTACAATAAACACACCTAAATAATTTTAAGCCATGTTGATCCATTTCATGCTGTCCTACAAGTTCATCAAATTTTGGACATTTTCATCTGTTCCCTACTCTGAGTATTTCTAGCATTCCAACCTCTTTCCAAATGATTTAACACTGAAGAGGAATCATTCCCCAAATCAGTGAATCCTGACATAAAATGCCAGGTGAAATGCTGATTAGCAGAGTAGCAAAGATAGGTAGTAAAAACATATCCCAACATTCTGTGATAGCCTATTAAATATCAAATAAATAACCAAAAACATGAGACTTTAAAGAATTAAAAAAAGGAACAATAGATTGAGAATTATGAAAACTATAGCTGGTAATTTGTGCCGAAGGTAGAGAGGAATAAAGCGCAGGTGACTCAAGCATGACTGTATCTTAAGGTGCTTCATGGCACAGGCAGGGAGCATGAGGTATGCCCATCCTCAGGGGATGGATACAGTTCTCAGCTGGCCTTCACAACTGGAAAGCAGAAGCCCATCATGATGCAGGGAACCAATGGCAGGAAGACATGGGTGTGGCGAATCAATCCATTGATTGTAACCTTCTGTCAGCATATGCTGCGGGAGTACATATGCAAGGCAGAGGTAGTCATTACAGTGATGCAAGTGCTTCTATAACCACCAAGTTGGGCTTTGGCCATAAAACAACAACAACAACAAAAATTTTCATTGCTAATATGTTGGTTAGAGAGCAAAGCACCCTCAGAATACAGCTCCATTGGAGAATGTATGTCAGATAGAAAGCAGGTTTGACGGTCAGCAAGCATTGGACAAAAATGATAAAATATACAGTTAGAAAATGCTTACAGCATAAAATGACCTTGTGACTCATCTATCTTTACTGAGATCTGTTCATTCTAATGATGATATCATTGCAATTCAGTGAAAGATAAAGTATATGTCATGGTTTGGCAGAGTGATAAGACTCAAACAGTGATGAGAAATGCATACTTCGTATGTGGTTCTCCAAAACTGTGGTGATAATGAGGCACACCTTGCCTTTCATGCTTGAGAATTCTGGCCAAATGCCTAAAATAATGGGGGACTAAAGCTCAAAATCAGGGACAAGTTTTAAATATCACTTTAATTCACTTAAAAAGCTAATAGTACAAGATGTTTTGCATCAGCATGAATTTTCTGAACAATAAAAAGGATGAAACGCCAATGTCTGGCATTTTTGACTGTAATTTTCACTGATTTATCAGAAACTCAAAAATGTTACATGCGACAGGGTAAAGATATGAGGTAAAATCAGTGACATTCCCAAAAATCTGAACAGCTTAGAGGAATCACACAAGTTGTGGTGTATTGCATGTTTCCTGTTAATAAGGGTATGATACTGTAGGTGGCTGGAGAGAAGTGTGGAGATGGTGTTTTACTATATTCATCATGAGGATATTAATCAATATGTTATACAAACTAGTCATTCAAATTCAGACCATGCTCTACTATAAGAATAGCACTAAAATGTCTTTACACAGCACTGTGGCAGTGCAGGATGGCCAGGCCTCACATGCTTAACAGGTGGGATAATAGCACTGGTACAGCTAAGTGAGCTGGTCAATGTGGAAATGGTGCAGGCAAATAAATATTAAGAAAATTTGAAAATAGTCAAGGTACATGCACTAAACAAGATGACTCAGTGAATTTTACCCATAAGTCTTATATGCTAATTTCAAAATAAGAGTGACTACAGATGAGCCATTTATTAACATCAACCCTCATAAGCAACATTAGATGAAGTACAGCAAGTATGTTATCAAGTCCAGATCAGCAGACTTCTCTATACATCTCAGTGCAATCTGATCCAATAAAAACATCAAAAATATCTTGAGACAATTATAAAGTATATATTTTGCAGTCATGAGGTATTAATGTTTTTTTTTTGGAAAACACACAACAGGGGGTTTCTAAACCATTCAAGATTTATTTTAAACAAGAACATTCAAAGGCCATAATATGGTAAGTACAATAACATCCAAACATTAGTCTTACCGGTGACACCATAAAACATGAACATTCAGATCTGAAGTAGACATGTAACAATGCCAAAAAGTTGGCTCAGGATATGGCTGCAGTACACAGCAGTTCACTGACTACCTGACCTTTCTGGAAGTCCTAGTAATTATGAGCTGCTGTGGGAAAATACAGCCCTTGGTTACACTAAATTTCCCGGATGGCCAATGAGAAACGTAATATTCTGTTTGTGTTGCTCTGCAACATACCAGCACTGCAAGAAGGGCCTAAGTACTTGGCATGGGGATCAAAACCACAGGCTTCTGGACTTCCTGATCACAGATTAACCATTTGATATGTCAAGCAACACATTATGACGATGCAGTTTAGTCCATTAATTTTTAAAAATGGTGTCTTGAAATAATGTATGTACCAATACTTTTATATTTCTGATTGGTTGAAAACACAGCTTATACAGCTTAATTACAAAGATGTTAGTGTAATAATATTATTAGAAAAGCATCACTGAACATTTTTCTTCAGCTCATCCTTTTTCTGTGCTCCTTATTGTAAGATTTCTGAAGTTTCTTATACTTATAATTATAAGATTATACTTATAATTCTATGACCCTTTCCTGCCATTATTATTTTACCACTTTAGTCCTCTTTTTCTGTTTTTTTTTGCAGGGGGATCTACACAATTTTTAATGGTGTATTTTCTTCTTCTTCTCCTCCTCAGATTTCCTTAGCAATGTCAAGTAGCCCTGTCTGATGACTGTTGTATGGAAGTTCAAACTGAGTAAGCCAATTTGAAGCTTGTGATAGTTGTTGGATTGCAAAGTGTGAGTAGGGTTATAACTGGCCCCATTTTTTACAGCTGTGTAGATAATGTTCCCTAGCTTGGAAATCAGTACCTTACTGAACCTTTCCACTAATCCATCACTGTGCAAATGGTAGGCTGATTTATTTAACTTTAAAGTAGTAGTGCAACTGATGCTGTACCCCTGACATAAAAGGAGTGGCTTGGTCAGTAAGTATCTCTTTAGGGAAACCTAATATGAAGAATAGCAGTGCCAGATATCTTGCAATAGTCTTAGTATTAGCTTTGCATAATGGCACTGCTTCTGGAAATTTGCTGGCACTGTCCATGTATGACTAGTTGGCACTGAAATTCATTGCTAGAGTTTCCTAGCATCTCATGATGGGGACTTTTACATCCAGGATGTGGTGCAGTTTTCTGACATTCTAGACAAGAATCTATTTCTTTATGCCTAGCCTGACAAAGTGCGATAGTACACTTGCAATAATTTTTGCCATTCCAAGGAGCCCCCTCCCCCCAAACATGTAACTATGGGTTATCTTCATTACTAATGTCTTAAAAGCTTTAGACACTCATATACAAAGTAGAATTTATTCCCTGTCTTTGCATAGTCTATGTAACAAGTCATTTCTTAACCTAAAATAAGAGTGAGAAATAATGGAAACTTTCAGTTTGCTAACTTGCTCTACAACCTTGGTTATGTTCTATTTGGCCCCATATCCCCAGTATGTAATCTTTTTTTAAGTTTATATGAATTACCTGTAAGTGCAGTAAGTCAGAGTTACCTTCATCAGTAACTTGCCTTGACTTCGAAGGTGTAGCTTCTTCCCGCAATAACATTGGCACTGCTGCCTCTTCTGAATCTTCTCCTACAAAGGAAAATTCTAAACAAAACTCAATTTCAGCTTTACTGGCTCTGCTATTGTAATGGCCTCTTCAGTGTTCTCATTTCATTTAGATTGTTCACTCTCTCTACCATAGTATGAGTGTATGCCACCCTCTCACTTTCTTTTTAGTCTCTGTGTTGTTCTTCTATGGCAAGGGGTATCACAGAGCAAAATTTATTGTCAGTTTTATTTTTTTTTTGGATAACATCTAACCGTTACAGACAGTTTATCTTTATTTAAATTTTCTGCTTGCAATAGCAGAAATAGGAGCAGAACTCTGCATTCTCTTGCCTGCCTCACTTCTGGGACTCATTTTGTTCTAAGTGTCCACACGTAAGTACCCAACATCTTCTATTTTGGCCTCAGTTCTTTTGCCAATGCTTCCTGTAAGTCTCTGTACTGATTTCAGTCTAGTTTTGATTTTTACTTCAGAGTTTGCTATTAGATCACCTTAAGTTCCTATAATGACATCTCTTAAAGTTTTGAATTTCTGTGGCTTTTTCACTGGGACATATTTTTGACAGCATATAGTATTCTTTTTAGTGTTGAACCAAAAACAAATATGTGCTCCTTTTACAGCTTCTCTTGGTTTTGATTCTTGATCACTGTATGAGTATAACTGACTTGCTCCCCCCATCTTATATTGAATGGATATATCAAGCTGCTGTTCTATCAGTTTTCCTGAAATACTTTGTCTGTGAATTTTCTCCTCCCTCATTTTCCATTGTGCTTTGAAATGGGGACTTTTCCTAATATTATATCATGCATCAAATCAGAGGTTATGGCCACAAACTGTAACAGTTTTCCTGTAAATGTCTGGATGTCTGCATGTGTAAGTCGATACTGTTTGATTTCACCAATAATGTATATTTCCTTCACATTTTTGTTGTTATTAACCTTATGCTTGTATATCAGGGGACTCTTGGCAAGGGTGATCATGAGTTCATGACCTAACAGTGCTTGAATCTCTCTTCCTTCTAAAAACATGTACGCTTCATTTGCTTGGCTGTTAACAGAATGACAATGCTGACTCAGTTAGCTTAGATGCTGTTTAATCACAGTATATAGGAGCATCTGTATTTAAAGTGTGCATTTCAGTTTTCACATCTATAGTATTAACATTCTTTTCACTGTTAGTATCACAGAACTTACCAATGTTATCCTTCTCCCATATCTAAAGTAAACTAACATATTACTTGTGTATTCTGTATCACAGAAGATGACATGTTTCATACTCCAATTTTAGACTTAGAAGCAAATAATTCAGCCTTAAACATTATGAGGTAGGGAAGGAGGAGTGAAGAGGAGAGACTTGTTTGCCTCTGCCAGTAAGAAAAGAGGTATTATGGACACTTAGGGGCACATTGGATGGTGCTATCTTCCAGCTGAAGACTTGAAAGTTCACTGCTTGTGACAAGGCAAAGGGGTGTGGATTTCCGGATGGAACTTTCCTTGGGGAAATGAGGGAGCATACATATCTGTCATCCTATTGCACACCCCACCACTTTACCTTGCTAGATGCATGTATTAAGGATGGAGAATTTATTTATTTATTTATTTATTTTACATTTGTTGACCGGGCTAGTCTAGCTGGATATATGTCCATTTTCAGTAGAGGCCCGGGGAGATAAGCTCCAAAATTAAAAATTATAATGAAAATAAATGAAATCCCATTAAAGAAATACATGTAAAGTAACCAGATAAATTAAGACATTCTAAATAGTGACATAGTTATAAGATATAAACATGCAGTAGTAAGAAAATAAACGACAAAAATATTGTAACACGAGACATACATGTAGAATACTATCATAATGTACAGAGAGTAGGGATACAGGAAAGTAAGAAGATGGCAGTTATGTAAGTACACCCTCTCTTTTTTTTTTTTTTGTTATTATTATTATAAATAGATAGTAAGAAGGAGATATGGATCAGTGGATGCAAAAATGAAATAGATTTAGGGTTCTAAAGATGAGAAGTTTAGTCAGGGGTCAAGAAATAAAGTTAGTCAGGATTAGTACAGGGGCACAGCCATTGTGTTTTAAGGTACAGTTTGAGTTTCTTTTTAAAGCGAGATTTTGAGGGAATAGTAGAAAGTTCAGAGGGAAGCAGGTTCCAATCTTTTCCAACAGTGTTAGAGAAAAGGGAATCTCCGGCCTTGTTGTTTAATTTGTCAGTATCTACAAGAAGTTTGTGTGCAGATCTTAGGGACTTTAGGTTATGGTAGGGGTGAATAAGAGTAGATAGTATAGGTGTTTTGTCAGGTTGATAAAGAATTTGATAGTCTATGCCTAGTTGATTAATTTTTAGTTGCTGCTGAAATTCAAGCCGATGAAGCAAATGAAAAACCTCAAACCACCCCTGTGGTTGCCTGAATGATGGCGTTTCCCAGCTAACACTCAAGCTGGTGATTCAGAAGAAATAGGCAGATTCGCACTGGAGGGGGCTTGTGATCGACAGCAAGGGTAAAGAGTGCAAAACGTCTTACTAGCTTATAAGATGAGACCATTCCGCAATATCCATTTAATTATATTACTACGGAATGTTTGTTTTAACCTGTAAGGTTTTAAGAATTTTTTTTTTTTTCTGTAGGAGATTTTTCTTCCTCTGTGTACTAACAATTGAGTTACCTGCAATCTGACCTAAGTCCATTTGATCTCTAGGTGTGTGTAGAATCAACTTGCAGATATACTAAGGTGAGAGCTACTTAAAGTAGCCTTTATCCCGACAAATATTGGTAAATTTTCTGATCTTCGTGCATCCCAGCAATGAGACTGTTTTTTGAATGAGGTCCCACCCCTCCCCTTGTGTGGTGATGTAGCAACCATTGTTACTACAGGGACTGACTATGCCCTTCTATCACTGTTACTGCTACTCTTTCATACAACATGGAAAGGCTACCATCACTGACTTTGATGAACAATCTCATATCTTCCATGTTCTATCCACAACCTGTTCTGCTCCACTGTTGCCTTCCAGTAGTAGTTTGGACAGTAGTACTGGCATGAATGGGCCATGGCCATCCCCACCCATAAGTATGAGCATGCCTGTCCTCCCTGCTAAACAGTCAAGTGCCCAGAACCTGGGTCCCTCTACGTTACCAGTGTGAAAAGAAATCTAGTATTTTCGGCTTAGTTTTGATCTCAGGTTTGAGACAAAGCTTTAAATTACACTTTAAATAATGCATCTACACTCTTAATGGGTTATCAGTATTCAAAGTCCGGTAACAGAATATCATGCTTTTATTTCAATGATTATACCAGCCCTGGCTAAGAGTTCTTTCTTCAGTTTTATAGTCAATGTAATCAGTTTCATGCATGTCCATATACTTTTTCATTGTCTCTTCTGTTTGCTTGGATGACAGGATGTTTGCCCAATCTGCTAGGTGCCAATTTTCAGTGGTGGCATAACATTGAAAAGTCACTAAGTAGGACTTCAGGTTGTTCTCAATGGTTACTTTATTTGTGGTCCATACAGTTTTGCGGTTGTCAGCTACCTTGGTCAACATGACCTGCTGTAACTGCAGTTGCATCAGCTTTTGGGTCAGTCTACACTTGTGACTCAATACATCTCAGCAATACATCTTACATAGTTGTTGTCAACAGGGAACCATGCCAGGAACACAACAATTACAGTGCCACAGAGAACTAGAAGGCCAACCATGGTTTGCACTTGGCAGCAGCAATACTGTTAATATCAATAAAATAGTAGTCTCTGCCCAATTGCTGACATTCTCTACGACTTTAAAGTCAATCAAGGCACTCACAGCAAGTCTTATACAAAACACAAGTTTATTTTTCACAAGGTCATAGGAAAATAAAAACAATGTCCCATTTAGCTTGAGAATGAAAGCAACAGTACCTGTGGTTTCTCCTCATCAACAGTAATTCAGTAATATAGTCTCTCATAGCTCCTACAGGAATAGGTTGACGTTAGAAGTCACAGGTTGTAGGCGTCATCTAGACACCAACTGCAACTTAAAGCACTGGAATTTGTATTCAATATATCTGGAGATCAGTAACTATTTTCAAACAAAATAAACTGTTTCACTTAGACACCTAGGTCACTTTGCTGGTTTGTACCAGACTGCATAATTATAAGACCTTTACTTGAAGCTTGTAAAGGTATAGTCATTTTATGCATGGTTAAGGGAAAACTACTCTCTAATGGGAACATGACTAAGTGAATGAGTTGCACTACACCCATAACCTGTAATTTCAGGAAGTATATGAGTTACTGTTGATTTGATTTTAAGCTCTAAGGACTGCTCTCATGCCTCATACATAAATTCTATTATATTATTAACAGAGGCAATGCACTTTTAAATTAATGCATGTGTAATCCTTGTAACTCATAAATTGTGAATGATTCAATGCGTAGCAATCGGATGTAGAATTTTAATTTGCATTCTGTAAACTGATAGCTTTCTACTAAAACTTCATACTCATATTTAATACAGAAATCCTAAAAATTCATACTCATATTTAATACAGAAATCCTGAAAGTTAAATTTACTTGGCCCATTGTTTGAAACTTTCATATATTACTTCTGCAAAGCAAGTAACTATTAACAACATTACCCTTTATGTTAACATTTAGTAAAAGCTACAAGAATGACCCAACAAAGCTAGAGTCTTCACTGTGTCATTCCTTAAACTCCCTGTAGTGGAGGCCCATGGGATATATGCAAATGACCCTTAAGGACATACCATTGCTTAGCTTCATGACTTCTGAATGCCTACAAATATTTCTGTTTTTATTTGTACATTCAAGCCAATAAGACAATCCTTACTAGCTGTAGACATACCATGTGTCATCCATTTTTCTGAACTCATCAGTATATAATAAGTTGATTGTCTGGCCATGTTTTAAAAACACAGAACTTAAAAATCAAACCTGATACATTAGAGTGACTGCAAAATATCCCAAATAATGTGCAACTTTTTTAATTTTATTTTTTTAAATAATATAGCTGATTAGTAAAGAAAAAAATTAAAAGCAAAATGTCATGGGCATTCAGAAGCCATGAAGCTGAAACGTTGTTATATCCTTAAAGAGTCATCTGCACATATCCCATGGGACTTAATTTTAGGAGGGCTAAGGCATTACAAAGTGAAGACTACCTATGCTTGGTCTTTCTTGTAAGTCTTTACTAAATGGTCTGTCTGTGTGACCTCTTTACCCTTCTTTTATTTGGGATATTTGACAGTCACTCTAATATTTTGGACATCTGGCTTGTTTTAAAGCTCTGTGTTTCTAAAGTACAGCTAAACAATCCACTTATGCTGTACTGACAAAGTCAGAAAAGGATGCGCATCTACATCTAGTGGGGGCTGGTATTATTGGCCCCAACGCATCAGTAAAGATTAAAAAAAATTACAGTAAAAAATTCTGGGAATTCAAAATAAATATAGCTGAAACAGTGGTATGTCCTTTAGCAGATAATGTATATATCCTATGAGCCTCCACAGGAGGTTTAAGATATTACATAATGAAGACTCCAGTTCTGCTGGGAATTTCTTGTAAATTTTACTAAATGATTTGTCTGTGTGACCTCTTTACCCTTCAGTTTGAATGGAAAGAACATGTGACATTCAACATGGCTTTAGGCCCAGGCATAGTACTAACACTGCCCTCATTTCCTTTCTAGATACAGTAAATAGAGTTTGAGATGCTGGTACCTTAGTCTCAGCACTCTTCCTGCATTTATCAAAGGCTTTCAAAACAATTTACCACCCCTTCCTGCTTACTAAACTCTCTAATCTCAGACTATCTCCCCCTACCCTGCAATGGTTTACTAACTGTCTCAGTCATAGGCAATGATCTACCAAATGGCAACACTCTTCCTCTCCTTTCATAGGTTCATAGGTTCATAGGTAGGTACTAGGCTATTGGCCCTAGAGCCTATATAAGCCTAGTCAAAAAGGTACCCTGGCTTTTGCCACCCCAAAAAAAATATTTTCCTGTGCCCCTGTCGAGCAGAGCCACAGAAGTGATCCATTTCCTATCTCCCATCCAATCATCAAAATTTTTCTTGAAGAGTGCTAATGAGGAGCTTTGTTTGATATACATAGGTAGTTTGTTCCAGAGTATGGGAAGTCTCTGGGAAAGGAATCTATCCCTCCAGCATGTTCTGTTTATTGTAATGACAAGATTTAGGTCCCTAGAACATGTAGCTCAGAGGGATTGGGATTTCTTTAAGTGGAGCATGTCCAACAGCTCTGAGTTTGACATAGCTTTGTATGTTAGGCAGAGATCGCCTCTGAGTAGGCGATAACTGATGGAGTAAAGCTGGAGTTTTTTTAGATGGTCTGCGTAGGGCATCTGTTTGAGGCCAGTAATCCTCTTTGTGAGGTATTTCTGCGGCCTTTCCAGTAGTTGTAGATGTCTTGTGAGGTACATACCAAAAGGGGAGCTGTATTCTATAAAGAGTCTAATGAGTGACAAGTAGAGGGGAACAAATGACCTCTTTTTTTCCTGGATGAGAAACCTTATGTGATGAGGTGTGCCACACAGAAGGATTTCCTGACTACTGTGGTGATGTGATTATCAAAGGAGAGACTACTGTCCACATGTGTCCCAAGGTCTCTTATTACACTTTCGGCATTAAGTAGTTTACTGTCTATGTGGTAGTTCATGGGAACAGTGTTTTTATCAAAAGGAATGACAATGCACTTTTTGGCATTGAGCTTGAGGCCATGGCTTTGACACCAGGCATCTGTCTCAGTGAGGCCCTTTTGTCGGATGCCCACATTGTTAGGAGGTTCAATTATGGCTCCTAGTTTGCAGTCATCTGCAGACTTCATTAGCCAAAGACCTTCTGTGTTAGCCAGTTCTCAAGGTTAAATACTGGGACCCCTCTTACTCAGCATATTTGTCAGCAACTTTCATTCTTCTCTTACTCACAGTACTGTTATCTAATATGCAGATAACTCAGCTATTACCTGCCCCTACACTACAGCATCTCACCCAAGAACATTTAATTCCACTGAAACCTGGATGTTCCAAAACCATCTCGCTTTCAGCTCCAATAAAACAAAACTTTTAATATTCACCCCCACAAAATCCAACACTGTTGATAAGTCACTATTCTCCATTCATTCCCAAGATGACACCATCATTGAAGTCGTTCCCAGTACCAAATTGTTAAGTGTCACTACTGATGACAAATTAACTTTCGACCTTCACATCTACAGCAACATAAAAAAAAACATCAAAAACTAGGTGCCCTGTATAGGCATAACTATTTTCTTTGCTGCTCCGCAAAAAAGGTTCTGGCCTCATCCTTCCTGCTTCCAACACTTGTATATGATGCTCCCATTCTCACCAATCTACAGTCCTCCTTGAGAACAAAACTAGGCTCCTGCTACAACAAAATTGCTAAATTTGCTGCAAACGCAAAATTTTCTACCCATCACTGTTCCTCTCTGCATCAACTAAATTGGCAAGAATCCCCTCACTATCTCAGATTCTTACAATTAATTACAACCCCCAAGCTCATCTACCACCCAGAAACTTGGCCTTCCCTCTCCTCCATTCTGACCATGTACCAGCCTAACTGACACATCAGGTTCAAAAACAAAATGTTACTATCCATAGAGAAAACTAACAGCTTACAGCCAGTCAAATAGTGCATTCCTATACTTTCTCTAAAGCATGGAACAATCTCCCCCATTCACTCAGAACTATCAGCAGCTCAGCCTCCTTTAAAAAATCCCTCAAACTACAGCTCTCCACACATTGGTTATGCTCCTGTACTCAACACACAATCCCAACTCCTGATTTCTCTCCTCAGTGTTATACCTCTAACTATCACTTCCTTCCCTTCACCCTGCCTACTTACTGCTTCCCTATAACTTTAGCCTGTCCTTTCCCTCCCGAGCCATTCTATCTCGTACTATTCTTACAATGCACTCAACTCCCCATGGCGATTAGCCTTGCAGATATATTACACTCCTGCATTATTTGAATGCACACTGTGAACTGTGTAGATTTAGTTCATTCATGTGTTATTTGAAAATATGCCATTTTCTACTTCTCTTTCTCCATGATTGTAACTTTTTTTCACTATTGTTTTATTTACTAGTTTTCATTCAGTGTAATAGTACTGCTTGATGTCCTCTGTTATGCAAATTAACACATTTTTTGTATGCAATTTTTGTAAACTTTTCTCTGATGTGTATTAATATTTATCTTTGTATGTAATCTTGTGGAGCTTTTCTCACTGGGCCTCCACTGAACATGGGCTCAATCCAGGCCCAGTGGACTTTCCCAGTTATCAAATGCAATAAATAAAAATAAATAAATAATTCACCAATGAGATTCTATTCAGTTATATAATATAAGCCACTAAAGGGCTAATAAATAGAAAAAGAGCATAAAGTCTACAACCTAGGAAACAATGCCTTGGCAACAACCAGCAAGTACATATTATTTACATATTTGCTAGTAGGCTGGGGATCAGGAACAGAGAAGACCAGGAAAAACAAGCACTGTGGTACGAGCAATACCAGGAGGGAGGCAGGGTGAAAAGGCGGCTGTCTCAAGAGCTTGTTAGGAGAAAAGTAAATGGGTGTAAGTGAAGTTCTGCATGGCAGAGTTGACAACATTATGCTTAAGTAAAAAAAAAATGGCAACAGAATTCATATAAACTATTGTAAATAAATGAATTATGCTGTTCTTTCCAAGAACTTTTGCATTGTTGACAAGGATGACTCAAAGCCTAACTGGAGCACTGCGCTGACTATTGTTTTTTTTCTTTTGGCATCAGATCTTTCGGTTATACAGGAGTTTATAAATGAGGCATAGTGTGTGATGTTAAATGTATAAGTTAACAGAATAAGGAACCACTGGACTGGAGAAGGTGAGTGTTATACATGGTGATCAGAAAGTCGATCAGTGAATTGTATAACAATAACAAATTATAAATTAATAAGTTTTATCTAGGCTTGTTCTCATAAATCAGCTAGTTCTTCCTTATTAGTCTGTGAAAAAAACTGTCTGTTTATTAAGAGTTCATCTGTATTTGTGCCATTCTTACATTGCTCAAAGTTTTACATCATAGCTCTAAACAGATACATTTCGCTTCAGTGATGCCTTTAATGAAATTCTATGTATCACATAAATTGTTATACAAAAGATAAAACGTAATTAAAATAAAATAGAAGGAAATTATTTTTTAGTTTGCATTTCAATTGTTTTATAGAGTTTTTGAAAACAGATGGAGTTGTGTGCAAAATTATGCTTCCCTTGAGTATTGATAGTCCAAGGAACACAAAGATCACATTATGCTTATTTGACAATAATTTATAATAGGGTGATGTTCTTTAGCAGTATAAAAAGGATTTGTTTACTCAATCTGGAAGCATTTCACTTCAGTGAATGCACTAAGTACTATGTTATTAAAGATATTACCATAAAACAGATACTTTGATTGTCAGCATTTAACATTACAGACATTTGCAATGATTAAGGGGAATAGTGTGGTTTATCATATTATGTAAACCAATATTAAGTGATTTGTTTGAAAAATAAGCATAGACAACTAAAGCACATCTGAACATAGAAATTAAAAAAGAATACACAGAAATGATAGCCAAGGTCAGATCAATAGATACGGTACAGAGTGTAGTTTAATTTGCAGAGGAAATAGCTTTGGTATGCATACATTATTCATGTTTAGTGTGTTGCATACGAATTGTTTTAATGCTGTTTACAAAGAAATATGATTCATGCATCTATAAGGTTCTGATGTATGAGAAGAGTACATATTTAAAAGGTTTATCTTCTTCAAGCAAATCTATAAACACAGTGCCTAAAGCTAAATGATGAATTACTAATCTGATATTGATTCTCTCTCCCTGGATCAATGCCACATTTCTTAAAGCAGGTAGGACGCCACTTTCATCCAAAATAGCTATATTCCATGTCCCAGAAAGGATTTTGTAAAGTCATGTATACTATACTAATCAAAGTGATCATTGCCAAAGCTGTACTGAGCAAGTCAATTAGCCTTCATTTGTTATCTCAATAATTTCCCTGTAAGTGGAGTATTTGTGCTAATTTTGATTTGTGGATTAAGCTGGAACATTGTTTCTGTATATGGTCTGGAATTTACACATCTTTAGCACTTCCTGTAAGTCACTTACTGCAAGCTAGTCCTAGATTTGAGGGATATTATGGCAAATTCTCATGCACAAACCTCACTTCAGTGATATTGATTGCAACTATATTATGACCATTAAAATGTACCCCACCATATGCACGGAAGGTGGGTTATTATAATTGTTGCAGACCCCCATGATTGGCAGAAGTTCTAAATTAGAACATGACGGGAAAAAGGAGAAGAAGGAGAAGAACACGTAGAACATGAACTGATCCTTTACTAACAGTTATTGTCACTCACATATCAAATGTCACAGATCTTATTCATTCAGAAAATAACAGGGTGTATAAGCAGTGGAAGCCTCTCTTTGCTCAGTATGCCTTCAGAACCTGACAAGACTCTTTTGAAATTTCTCTGACCAAAATTAAGTGATAGTCTGGAGATCAAGGCCCTCTTTGGCTCTGTCATATTGCTGCCAATGAGTATTTTTTATATGCCCTAAATTCCTATTGTTTGCACATGCACATACACACACACACACATGCACACACATACACACACACACACACACACACACACACACACACACACACACACACACACACACACACACACATACCTTTGTCCAATTTAGAGTGTCTAATCCACCTACTGCATGTCTTTGGAATGTGGAAGGAAACTGGAGCACCTGGAGGAAACCCATGCATACATAGGGAGGACATGCAGACTCCACACAGAAGGCACCCCAGATGAGAATCGAACTGGGGTACCTCTTGCTGTGAGGCAACAACGCTATTCACTGTACCACTGTGCCAACCAAACAGCTGATAAATGAACCTTAGTAAAGGAATAAGAAAGAACATAGGATAGTAACTCACACAAATATTGTAAAAACAGAGAACAATTAACCATGAATGGGTGCTGGTTATGCTGTTGGCACCAACTAGAAAAACTTTTTAATTTCCTAATATATGGTTTTATAGTAACAGGCTTTCTTGCTCCATTATTACCTGCTGCATATCCTCAGTTAACAGGTTCCTAAAAGGAATTAACACCATATCATACAGCCAGTCAATAGAAAATGACATGCCAGACTATATCAAACACCACTGCTCCTATGGGAGCAGATCCAGTCTGTGAGGACGCTTGGGGTAATTGCCTCTGGCCTTTTCTGAAAGAAGAGAGAACCACAACTGCCTACGCCAGAAAGGAGTCACCACAATGACTCAGAGGATTCCTTCTGAATCTTCAGAAGTATCCTGGATAGTAGTGGAAAGGGTGGAAAAGCATACAGGAACATTCCTGAGAAAGAAATGAAAAGGCATCTGTCTTCCGGGCTTTCTTGCATAGAGCCCAGGAACAGAATCTTGCTGTTGATTGCTCAAAAAGGAGGCAATATGGTCTACTTGAGGAACTGCCCACAGATGACTCAAATCTTTGAAGATGCCTTGATCTAGTTTCCCTTTGTGAATGTCTGCCCTGGTCTTGCTATGTTTGCCTGCCACACAGTTTTGCTCTGACAGAATGTAAGATACCTGTAAAGTGAGACTGTGCTGTGAAGATATATCCCAAGCTAATATAGCTAGTCTGGGAAAGGAGTATGACCCGGTTCCCCCTTACCTGTTGATGTACCACATGACAGTGGTATTGTCTAAAACCACTTGAAGAACTCCTGGGGGCTAAAGATGGTTCAGATATTTAAGTACTTTGATCAGGGCAAGCATCTCCTAGATATTTATATACTTGCATCTGTCTGACATTGGTATCTCACACCCCTTTCAGTTTTATCTTTCCTGAAACTGCTTCCCAAGCAAAGTTTGAAGCACCTGTGGTGTCTTTTTTCCCACAGAAAGGAAGAATGGGAGATCTGGGTTCAAGGATATCTGTTGTCTCAACCAAAAGATCTTTTTCAGACAAACCCCAGCAATGGCATTTGACAAGACTTATGGTGTTGATGCTGAGGCTAAATAGGTTTCAGATAGCACTGTATCTTTCTCGTGTGGAGTTTTACCAGGGATATCATGAGAATTGTAGAAGCCATGAGACCCACAAGCTTGAGGTATTCCCTCACAGTGACCAATGTCTGAATGAAAGCCTTAGAAATAGCTCTAAATAAAGATCTATTTTTTCTGTGGAAGAAAAGCTCATTGAACTGAGGTATCCAGTTTACATGCCAGGAACAGACTCCTGTGTGAGGGTGTAAAGAAAGACTTTTGAATGTTCTCTTGAAACTCAAGAGAGAGAGATCCCTGACAATTTGGAAAATACTCTGCAAAGATAAGCAAGTCATCTAAGTATGGAAAAAAGTGTCTGGGGTACCTTCTGTGTGGAGTCTTCAAGTCTTCCCTGTGTTTGTGCGGGTTTCCTCCATGTGCTCCAGTTTCCTCCTACATTCCAAAGACATGCAGTGGGAGGAGTGGGCACTCTAAGTTGGCTATAATTGTGAGTATGGTGTGGAAGAACTACCCACAGCAGGGCTAGCCACCCGGTGGTGTAAACCTTGGCACTAGATGATTGTCACTGCTGATGTGACACCTCAACCCCATGCACAAAAAAGGGGGATGTGGATAGAATGATGGATACCCTGTAATAAGCTATAACTGGAGCTAGACAAAGGGGAAGGTAGAGAACTGATAATGTGATCCTGACACACAAAACCTTAATAAACATCTGAAGTCTGGATGAACAGGGATGTGAAGAAACAAAGGTGGAAACAAAACAGCCTGATCTGGGGGAAGAGGAATGACCCTGTGAAAAGGAGTAATTTCCTCCCACTACCATCTGTAACCTTGATGAATGATTTACAGAACCCATTTGTCTAATGCCATCTGCTGCCAAAGAGAAAAACGGAGATTCAGACTTTCTAGAAGAGAAAAGGGGCCAGGGTGGGAGGGGGTTACAAGGTCTCTTGAATTGTCATTCAGACCTGTTGGATTGACCTTGGTTTGGGGTTTACGACTTCTCTTTGGAACCCCCTTGACATTACTTCTTAAATATCCAATTACCTAAATTTGTTGAGACTGTTTCATCTTTTTTTTTTTTTTTTTTTTTTTTTGTGCCGAAATTAAATGAGGAAATAGAAAATCCCTTGGGCAATTTGGAAAAGGAGGGCTGAAAAATCTTTCAGATTCCTTGGATCATCTTGCCCCTTTAATCACCTCTGGAGCAGACAGGCCAAACAATAAATCTCTATTCAAGGGAGAATTTAAAATCTCATTTTTAACATCATCTGGGATGTTTTGAGAATGCAGCCAGGTAAACCTCCTTAAAACAGTACCAGTGGCCATAGCCATAGAAGAAGTATGAACTGAGACATACATGAACTGAAAACAGCAAGAAGTGACCTGTGCTCTAGAAAAAACTAAAAATGCTGAGTTTTCCTCACAAGGAGAAACTACATATAAAACATTCCTCATACTTTCACAATTTGCCAGAACAAACATTAACATATGAAGATGACAATTCAATATTTTGAAAATCCAATTTTTAAAAGTACACCCATACCTATAATTTCCTCATCCTAATCAGAAAGAGTATGCCTGGAATTAGCTAAATGTTTAGCAGCAGTGGGATCTACAAAAGGTATAGCTGCTGGGTCAGGTTTTAGGAATAATTGTTAAACTATAAAAGAATGAGGACCTTTATATACCCTTTCTCTCTTTTTGGGGGCAGCTTGCTGACACTATCAGGAAAATTACAGGCAATAACACACACGTCCTTTATAGCTGACATAACAGGAGAAATGGGAATTGCTTCTGTAAAATCCTTCTTTAATAATTCATCGTATTTTCTCCTACTGAAAATACTGGCACATTATGGCAGTCTCAGAGAGAGAGAAACCCCCATAGGAAGAATCTGACACTGAGATCTCCTCTGAGTTTGAATCAGAAATCTAAGTGAAAATAGACCCTGTATCCATCCCTGTTTCTTCCTGTTCAGATTCAGAATACTGAATCTCTTCAGGAAAAAAAGAATCCTGCCTTATTTTACCAGAAAGGAAAAATATGGAGGAATACCCTGAATTAAACCATGAGCCAGACCTGGCAAACTACTCTTATCCAAAGAAATTTGAGGAGGAGTAGATACATAATTACTTTTCTGTTTCTTCTTGACAGGAATAATGAGGCCATCTGTGTTGCTAATATTCTATTCTATTGGAAAAGCGTGAGTTATTCTGGCAGCTATATCTAGGTGCAGGTAACTGGCCAGGCTTAAATGAGCATATTTCTGTTAGTTCCCTGCTCAGATTGAAAGCCCTAGAAAGATAAAATTTATTGATGGTTTTATGATATTTAATAGTGGCAACTGCATTTATTTATATGTGATTTTATATATTTTTGTTATGCAGATTTAATAACAGTACTGCATTTATGTTTGAGTGTCTTTTTAAATGGGGGGGTGTCTTTGTATTTGGCTTAATTGGTGATTTTGGATACATATAAAAGGCTTGGTTTTAGTTTTTTTAATTGTATCTGATGAAGTTCTGATTACAGGACGAAAGTGCTTATACAACAAATGTTTTCTGCATCTTTCATTCAGAAGTGGTGAAAATATTGTGAGCCTGCATCCCCCGGTTCCTTTGCTCTTTTGGACAGTTTGCATTCTGTTTCCTGGTTTGTTAGCAGCTGCTTTCCTAGGGATCGATACAGCATTTTGACACAACAGGAAAACCTTTCCTGTTCCCTCTCTCAGGACCAACAAACATGCTCACTGAGGTGACTCCAACAGCTGTAGAGGACATGGTTGAAGCAAATCATTAGCTTGCTGCTGTGGCAAAGGCTGTTTGTTTAACTGTTTCTTTTTGTGGCTGGAAGAAGGCTGACTGTGGGACTGGTTGGCTGTTCCATTGTCAAACAAAAATGGTGCCTCTTTCCCAGGGAAGGGGAGCAGCAATTGCCTGCAAAACTACCAGTCCACAAAAGTTGCTTATTTTCTGACTGAAAAAACACAGTCAAAAACACTTTACAACACTGCATCCACCACACAAAGGAAAAATAAACACAATTTATCCACAAAAAGTAAGTTTTCAGTTTGTTTTCATTACTTTTAAACTTACAGAAAAAAAAAAATGAGCGCTCCATTTAAAAGTATGTTACAGTCTCAAGACAGACCATTATAGGTTCATAGATTAGTACTAGTCTAAGTGCCCTTCTGGGCTATTTTAAGCCTAGCCAATTACCCCATGTGAGAATCAAACCCTGCACCTTGTGTCTGTAAGGTAAACACCTTAACCATTATGCCAAAATACAACACAACTGTCCTAGCTTTAAAATAATCTCTCTGAAGAGGAAAGTAAGAAAATATCAATAAATTAAGATCTGGAAGATTTTTTTCCCCCAAAGAGAAGTCATCTGCCCAGAAAAAGAAAGCACAAGCTGACCGTCAATGCTGGAAAGCCTCAGAGCAGTGTACTCTTCAACGGCAGTGAAGCTCTGGAGGGCTTCACACCCAAACTTGCCTTTTAGTCAGCTCAGCTCAAGCTACTTGACAGTGTGGGCATGTGGAAGCACCCTGAAGTTCTGGAAGTTGGTCGGCGATTATATCCTTGGCAGAGTATAACCCATATAGCTAAATCTACCAGAGCAGTGATCAATATAATGAACATTACTGCCACTATCACATCTGATAGTGCTCATATTTGAGTCTGATTCAGAGACATGATAATGGGGTCTTTCTTATACCAGTCATTGCTAACTCTTAATTACATTTTTTGTACTGCTACAGTAATTGACCTACCTGCTGTAGGCAATTAACATTAGTGTTGAGCACATTTCTGAATGTCAGTAATTATCTTTTTTACTAGAAGCTTGTAAATGAATGCATATTTTCTGCAACTGAGGCTACACAAAAAAATCTGTCCTTTACGCATACTGGCAAGCCTTGATAACCCTAACTACACATTGTTGAATTAAAATGTTACAGCTAGAACATTATTGCTAGATTAAATGTCTAGGTTGTCAAATAAAGCCACATTTGTTTTGTGTCTCTGTTTAATGCAAAATGTAGTAACAGGAGTCAAAAAATATGGAACATCTTAAAAATGGATAATGTGGAGTTTTATGTAGTGCTCTTTCATTTCAATCTATAAAGGAAGGAGCATTGGTGATATGTTGACTCTTAGGAGTTGCTTTGTCATGCTAACTTTAATTCTTCTTAAGCTTTGGTACCCTAAAAAGGCACCATCCTCTGTAGCGAACATTTATTCTATGCAATAAATTTATAAAATCAGTAGTAAAATGTGTCACATTGATTGGCTGATTTGTGCAGTGATTTCATAATAGTGTCTTTGTGGCTTATTTTTTTGCAACCAGAATAAAGGATCAACTTAGAAATATTTGAGGGAAAATAAGGCTGGCCCTTTAGTGATTCATTTTAATAAGCATAATCAAAATACTACAAATGAGACGAGAGTAACAAGTTAATCAGAGTACCAGACATGGAGGAGATAACAGAGGAATGTCTTTTCATTCTAAACTTTAATAAAGTGACAACCTAGAGACATAATCAGGGATGTAACTGGACTATGCTCTTTAGATTTTTAAATGCAGCATGCTTTAGAAAATGAATAATAAAATAATTTATGGGATTTCCCCGGTGGTCTGCTGATTGGCTCTAGCTGATTGCCACTGTTAAAGGGATATGTTTATCTTCCATGGAAGGTCCAAGCCAAGTCACATGGGGAAATAAATCACGCTTTTGGAAGTATGTATTTATTTATTTATTTAACCAAAAGCAAAAGGTTCGCTTGGAGAAACCAAAAGAGGGCCCAAGACCAAGGTGAATAAAAATCCAAGATGTTTATTCAATACCAACGAAAAGGAATACATTTTAACACTAAGCACAGAAAATACATTTTCGAGCGTCTTCCTCAGAAATCAATGAAATATTTTTATTCACCTTGGTCTTGGGCCCTCTTTTGGTTTCTCCAAGCGAACCTTTTGCTTTTGGTTACTGTTTGACATTGTTCACTTTCATTTCTTTTGCTGGTTATTTAGTTATTTATTTATGTATGTATGTATTTTTATTTGGTTTTCTTAGTTGGTAGTTTACCACATCTTATAATCTCTTCTGGCACATATTGCATATCTGATTTGGCTCAGCACTTGAAAGATCTTGCAGTCATATAATATATAAATTTATAATGTCTACATCAGAAGACTGAAAAAACAAAATACTGAATCCCTAAATACTGAAAACTCAAAATTCTGATGGATGGAATTTGCCCCTCCACTGTTGTGCAATCTTAGAGTTGGTATATATAAGTAGCAGGGGGTGGAGGGGTGCAGGGGTGCTTGGCCCCTGCATTAAGAATGTTTTCAGTATTTTGTGATTCAGTCTTTTGGTTTGTCCGCCTTCTGAAGTAGACCCAAATATGTAACGTGTGTGTGTGTGTGTGTGTGTGTGTGTGTGTGTGTGTGTGTGTGTGTGTGTGTGTGTGTGTGTGTGTGTGCATTTGTGTGCATGCATATGTATATACTGATTTCTAACATTACATCAAAAAAACAAATCCCTGAAAGGAAAAAAAAACAGAGAAATAAAAACATCAAAGAAAAATAGAGCATCTTTCATGCAGGGAGGTAAGCAGCTTTGCATGCCCTACACCCCACTGCTACTTATGTATTCCAACTTAGAGATCACACTACATGTGGGAAAGGGTAAATTCGCGATCCCCCAAAATACCAGCAACTGACATAAAAGCTATATATATATATATATATCTATAGACACACGCATATATACATATATACGAAAATCCTGAATTCTGTTGACAAATTGTTTGGTACACAAAATCTGGATGACTGCTTAAATGGTTGGGGTGTGCGAGATTGTACAATTCTTGTGATTTGGAAATATGTCCTTTCCCTGACATTGTGCGATCTCGGGGTTAGTATATATAATTAACAGGGGAGGGTTTTACTTGCCCCTGCCTCCCCAGCAAAATAACATTGTTTTATTCTATTTTGTTTATGTTTTGCATGTATTGAGATTGTTGTTCTGTGCATGAACAGCAGCAAGTCAGCATTTGTAACGTTGATGATTTTTGGTTGATTTTTTAACACTGATATTTGGGTGTGTCTTTAAAATTCAGTGCACCCATATATTTATATAAACACACACACACACACACACACACACACACACATATTATAGTACATACTTTAGTGAGATTGTATGGCACACAAACAAGGATTGGGAATGTATGGTCTTTATATACATGTGGATACCAGGGTGTGTATAGTATACTTGCCAAATGGCCCTTGCAAAGACAAACTGGGAGCATATTGGGTACTTCTGCCTTGAGGATACTTTCGCCAGTTCCTTGACATACTCTTGGCACATGTAGATCAGTATATTTTTCTGCCAAAGTTGCCTGAGACTGAGCCAGAGCCATGCTTGCCTTTGACAAAATGACACATTTTCCTAGGGTACTTGGTGTGATAAATTGCACTCATGTTGTCACTGGGACCCCATCTGCACCTTGGGCAAATGTTACAAGAGGAAAGTCTACCATTCCATCAATTGCCAGGTAGTATGTGATGTATGTGGGTGCATCACTAATGTGTCCACCCAGCATCATGGCAGGCCCTATGATATTCACATCTGGCACACAAGGTCACTCTTCCGTCTCTTCTTACATGGCAGGATACCACATTGTCCACTGGTTACTACGTGCAACCTTTTTCTAATTTTAGCAGTTTCTGTAGGAATGGATTGGAATATGTATTACTGAATAATAATATCCACTTTTTTGTTATGTCACTCTTCCCTTTCTTGTTTTTCAGGTAATGCAGGCTCCCAACTCAAACCTTGGCTAATGGCATCAGCCCAGTGAGGCACTTCAACTCTGCCTCTTCCCAGACACAAAGTGAGCATTTGGCCTGTTGAAAGCCCATGCCAATTGTTTGGATGAGTCTGGGGGTGACCTTCAGTATGACCCTTCTGTGGTATGCAGGATATTTACAGCATGTTGCATTCTGCACAACATGATCATGCATAAGTCAGGTACACAACTACCCCATGACGGCAGTGCAGCTCCCACTGTTGTTCCTCCCACCGATCATGATAGTGATAGCGGCCAGAAGAAGGCAGTAACCCTTGTGGCAGTCTTGTACATGGGCTATGACTAAACATAGGATCATAGGTTCATAGGTAGGTACTAGGCTATCAGCCCAAGGGCCTAAGTAAGCCTAGCCAACAAGTTTCCTTGGCTTACACCACCCAAGAAAGTTATTTTCCTGTGCCACTGTTGAGCAGAGCCGCAGAAGTGATTCCAGCAGTGTATTTCCTATTTCCCATCCACGTATCAATATTTTTCTTCAAGAGTGGTAATGAGGAACTTTGTCTGACATAGATGGGTAGCTTGTTCCAGAGTATTGGAAGTCTCTAGGATAGGAATCTATCTCTCCAGCATGTCCTGTTTATTGTGGTGACAAGGTTTAGGTCCCTAGAGCATGTAGCTCAGAGGGATTGGGATTTCTTTAGGTGTAGCATGTCCAACAGCTCTGGGTTTGACATAGCTTTATATGTTAGGCAGAGATCACCTCAGAGTAGGCGATATGCTACGGAGTAAAGCTGGAGATTTTTTAGATGGTCAGTGTAGGGCATCTGTTTGAGGCCAGTAATCCTCTTTGTGAGTTACTTCTGTGGCCTTTCCAGCTGCTGCAGATGTCTTGTGAGGTACATTCCAAAAGGGGCGCTGTACTCTATAATGGGTCTAATGAGTGTTGAGTAGAGGGGAACAATGACCTCTTTTTTCCTAGATGAGAATCCTTTTGTGATGAGGTGTGCCATGTAGAAGGATTTCATGACTACTGTGGCAATGTGATTATCAAAGGAGAGACTACTGTCCAGCTGGGTCCCAAGGTCTGTTATCACACATTCGGCATTAAGTAGACTGCCGCCTATGTGTTAGTTCATGGGTACAGAGTTTTTACCAAAGGGGATGACAATGCACATTTTGGCATTGAACTTGAGGCCATGGCTCTGACACCAGGCATCTGTCTCAGTGAAGCCCTTCTGTATGATGTCCACATCATTTGGGGACTCAACTATGGCTCCTACTTTGCAGTCCTTTTAACCTTTTCCAAAGTAATTTCCAGGTTTTGCCAGGTGGAGCAGGACTGGTGTACATCTGTGAACACACTGGGAGGCAAATATACCTGTCACAGAGAATACCACTTCTTTTTAATCATATTCCTCCACATAAAGCAAAGTACTTCCCTTACACTATACAAATGTAATTTGGACAAATGGATGGTTAACAGCAAATCCACCCCCTGCTTTTGCACCCTTGTCCCTCATGGATAGGAGCAAGATGTAAGTGTCCTGCTTATCTTTGGAGTATTCATACTTTAAATATAAAGCTAAAAACATCACAGGAATGTATGGATACACTTCTAGAGATCCTCACAGATCTGTAATGTAGTAAGTACCTATAGACCTATGGGATGCATTTTGTTAGGATAACAATAATGTTTCAAACTAAGGAAAACTGCGCTTCAAATAGTCGTAACAGTACATGTTCTGCTGCAGTGAACTCTATGATGAGTGCAGTTCTAAGGAATGTGCCATTTTTCTTTTTCTTTGTGTGTGTGTGTGTGGTGTGGTGATGTGTGTGGTGTGGTGATGCCTTGTGGCTTTTTTCAGATATAGCAATGAAGAAAGCCATGGATCTGGAAAGTGATTGCAGGATGAGTTTTAAGGCTTTTTGTACTGAATTTTGTTTTATAAATTATTTGAAACATCCCCATGTATACTTCTGACTATGCTGTGTGGTGCATGGTCAGCTGACAGTGTATATCAGACATACTTTTTCTGCTATTAAACACAGCCTTGTTAATTCAGTCATTATGGGTACAGTGCTGTGGGTTAAGTGGTGACAGTGCTAGTTTTACTGGCAGGATTACAAACAGAAGTGCAATAAGGTGTTCAGAGAGCTATTAGGAAAGTTCTTCCTGAGTTGGCCACATTAGTTTGTGAACCATAAAGAATTTTCTTTTTCATATTGTCTCATTATTGTTTCTCAAATGTAATGAAGAATTATACATGAATATCTATGTCTGGTAAGTGACTGCTGAGTGAGTACTGAAATTTACTTTCTGAGGTTTGAAATGTGACTTATACATTGAAGGTGTCATACACTATATCCCCTAAGGACAGTGTGGGTGATGATCCCATAGATTGTGAGAAAGTACTGGCACGTGTGCTTGATGCTGAGCTGTTATGATGGTGGGTTCTAACGAATGCTGGGAAACTTATAGACATTGATCTGACAGTGCTGTTGGACATAGACCTGACTGAGAAGTTCTACCATGTGATATGGAGGATTGATGAGGCATTGCAACCGTTCTTTGGGTCACATCCTAAAATCCCTGCAGTACTTTCAGATACACGTGGGGGTCTTTCCCAGACATTCTCCATGTGTGCAGACAGTTCCCCATTCACATGCAGCTGTGTTTCCAATGTGTCTTTGGTAAGTCTTTGCTGGTGTAAAAAGTATAATCCAAGGCAGTGAAGAGCAGCAAGAAACAGCGATGAAGCCAAAGGTAATCTCCACAAAAAGTTTATTCAAACACACAACATCAATTTCTCCAAGTCCTTCTCTCAAACACACGACATATATTTCTCCAAATCCTTCTCTCAAGCGCTTTCGCTCAGTGCAATACTGAGCTTTACCAAGATAAAAATGCAGGGCAGAACAACCTTATTTGTAAGTCTCTTAATGAGATCATGTGCTTTGTTAATTAAAACCAGACAAGTTACAATTAAAATTAATTGGTGACCAATTTAAAATTAAACAGCAAGATGTTGTATGAAATACATAAAATCCTAAATAAAATACCTTTTGTTAAATATGTTGTAGTTGAAAAATATGTTATTTAAAAGATATGTCATTTGAAAATCACAAAGCATTCGTGTATAAATAAATAAATATTGCTATATGTTAATGTCCCATTAAACCACATTTGTAGTGATTGATTCTTATAACACTGTTTAGTGTGCAATAAATATTACGATGGGGTACCACGAATAAATGATGCGAGTAATAAATAGTAATAGATAAAAATCAAATGTTAAAAATACAAGAATTAAAAATAAAAATAATAATCAAGTATTAAGTGTTCAAACGTTGTTACATAGATTATATTCCCTATACTCAGAATAAATATAAATATAAAATACAAATAATTTGATACAAATAAGTAATGTTGATAATCTCTTACTAAATGCTGTATGCTATAACTTAGCTCTTCTTAGTTTTAAAACACTACTTAAATTTGTGTAGTCATTTAACCCTGGCCATTTAGCTGCATCCAGTCTTAGTTGCCATATAAGCTCCCTGTATTCCAATTTGGTCTCCCAGTCACCCGCTCTCTTGTCAGGTGTTATCTGGTCTAACACAATGAACTTGATTTCCATATCTGGGCAGGACAAAGAGTGTTTATAAAAAGCATTGGTCTCTTTTTTCTTGGAAATATCGTAGAAATGCTCATAAATTCTTCTCTTTAGAGTCCTTTCTGTTTTCCCAATATAGAAACTTTGACATTTTATACATGAGCCTAAATACACAACATATTTTGCATTGCAGTTAAAATACCCATTAGACCGGAATGGATATTTCCTAGATGGGATGTATATACTATGATCATTCAACATAGCAGTGCATTGTTTGCACATTCCACATTTATAAGTTCCTTTCTTAGATCTACTACCAGTGGTATTTGTCATTTCTTTTCTTTCAAATAGCTCTTTCATTTTAGTACCCCTGCGTCTAACAAATGTGGGTTTAGTTGGAACCTTTGTTGAAAAATCATCATGCAATGTAAGAACTGGCCAATACCTTGTTATTGTTTCCTTTATCAGGTCAGAATTGCTGGAAAATGTGTGTATGTAACTAGTTTGTTCTAGCTGCTGGGTGTTCTTATGCAAGTTATCCACTTGCGGTAACATGCATCCTAAAAGTGGTGGGTATTTTTCTTCTCTACATGCAGAAATTTCTTTGCTGGTGTACATATAGGGGTGGAACTGGACATGGTGTGTGCAACCATACTGCACATGAAGATCGCCATGGCATTATCCTTAGCCTACACCATTCCCATGTGCTGGTGAAATTCTTGACATATATCATGCAATACCCAAACCACCTGTACCTGACTCTCAATGGTGATGGCTGTGTATGAACTATGACATTGCACATCTGGCTCTGGCCAGCCAAGACCTTGTGTGTCTAAGGAGCTCACTGTGAAAAATATCTTCATCTGGCACCCATTTGTACAGGTGTGATAGTGGATACTGACACCTCTGAAATGGTAGTCTCTTCATCAAGGTGTTCAGGCTGTGCACATGAAACAGGTGCTGAGCTACATGGTGTTTTCCCTCTGCTGTAATGTCATTTCTTCATTCTACTGAGTGTGTGAGCCAGTGTCACTGTCTATGGAGTTAGCCACCTGCTGAGAGATAGGGTGTCTTGCCAGTACACGTGAATGTGTGCCCCTGTCCTTAGGCTGTGACATGAATATCAGCGTTGACAACCATTCTGCTGTCAACATCAGCCTGCTCTGCTAAAGTGCAGGCAGTTTTTGTTTGTGGTCCTTATCCTGTGACAGGTGAAGTAATTTATCTAGAAAGTGATGATGGCCACTGTTACCATTCAGACTGCTGACTTTGTGCTACGGATGTCCCACTTGATGATGAGAAATGTTAATGGGGGTATATGTGCACAGGAACCATGGCTAGTAGTTATCAGTATCAGTGTCCATACTACCTCTGGTGATTCCAGTAGCATTCTCATCTGCATCAAAGTCCTCACCCCTTATAAAGTGAAAGTACTCCTTGCCAAGTATTAAAGGCTGTTGTGTGGAAGGGACACCACCAGTGCAAGTACAGCCAATTGCATTCTGCCTAGACTTTGGCCTAGTATATCCCTCCAGGTCATTTATTACTTTCCTTCACTGTGCCAAGGTACAATTCCTCCCCTACAGCATTTTGGCCAATCACTACTTGATTCCATGTCTTAGCTTTGTCTGCCTACTTTGACCCCCCCTCCCCCACCCCCAATTTGCCAAAGAGAGATTTCCCATATGTCCTCAGAGCATCTATAAGGGTTTGTTTCTTCTCTGGAGTAAAGTTGTCTGTCAATCAGTTGTAGTAACTCAAGGATTACTTCTGAGTTGTGGGTTTTAATTATGTTGGCAGTACTCCCTCTGTCATGTAAAACTGTGGTGCAATTGTGAAACTTATAACTATAATCAATAATCAATATAAATAAATATAATCACTTCCTGTGTGTGGTAGACAGTTGGTTAATGTATTTCACAAATGACTTATCAACTTTCTTCTGACCATTGACAATGGCAATCTTCACCAGTAAGCCCCTCAACACATGCAGATGGCAGTAGAAAAGTCTATTTATATATTCCCAATCATGTCATTAATAAGCTATGAAAGTAGAATAAACTGTTGTAACTTACAGTTAAAATAAAGCTACTCCTTAACAAATCTCACTGAGTAACATCAACTGCTGTATTTTCCTACTAATTTCTACTTATTTCTATTTTATAAACTGCTTAATTTGCACTTTTCAAGGATTATCACTGAATCACATGGCACAGCACAGTTAAAATGGTGGACTGAGGCCAAATGATGTAATCTGGGGCTGATTTAGAAACTGCTTAAACAAATGAAGCTCGGCAACACAGAGCTCTATGAATTGTACCACTGCACAGATGTGCATGTGCTCTTAAAGCTGTAAATGTATTTTACTGCCTCAGGGAAATGAGCTGATAAATGTGCATAACTGGCAAACGTGCCTCACTGGCTCAGTCACACTCTATTATGGTGTATCTTTTGCATGGTATGTATGTCCCTACAAGATGAGCAACGACCAGTTAAACTTTCTGACTGTCTCTACCATACCTCGAACACAACACAAGCAGTCAAACGGTGTAAATTTCTTGTTTAATTCTGGTACCTCGGCCTTCGCCTTCTCAAGGAATACATTTGTGATAACAAACACCACCCCTTTTATAACACCTCCATGTAATTTACATGCATAATTAATCCAATAAAACCTTTAACCAGCATTTTTACGCTGGATAAGATGACATAAGCCTATAAACATTTTTCCTATACTTCTTCACCTTTTTTACTGGGCCAGTGTGGATGTAAAATCCTTGTATACCAGCATCAACAAACATTGGGGTTTGGAAGCCATTGGTAAAATGTTGGGTGAAGGGCCCAGGACAAATTACATCATAAATCTTTTAGAATTTTGCTTAACACACAATTGCTTTGAATTCGAAGGTAGGTTCTTTTTACAAAACGAAGGCACAGCAATGGGGGCACCTTATGCGCCCTCATATGCAATTCTCTTTATGGCTCATTTTGAGAATTCTTTTATTTACACAAGAGACTTTTTTAAAAATAAGGTAGTTAAATATAAGAGATTCATAGATGATCTCTTATTTTTGTGTAGAGGTGACCCAATGGAGTTTGATAAATTTGTTTTGGAAATTAAGAACAATCCATGTGGTTTGGATTTTACATACACAGTGGGAGGAAGAAGTGTGCAGTATTTGGATATTGAATTGTATGTGGGGTCTAACAGCAGGGTCCAACATAAACCCTTTCATAAAGTTACAGCTGCTGATAACTTTCTGCATGCTTCAAGCATGCACAGTGAGCATCTCTTAAATTCCTTACCATTGGGTGAGTTCAAACGCATTGGTTCCAATACTTCTGAACTCGCAAGAATTGGAGGGGAGTTTGATAAAATCGAGAAGAAACTTTTGGAGAGAAATTATTCTATGACAAAAATCAAATCAGCTAGGTTAAGAGTTGAACAGGAATTGGGTGTAAGGAATTTTGACATGAGCAGGAACCCACTCTCGATCGTTTCTCAGACTGGCCAGTTAAAAAATTTTGAGTTGGAAGGAGCAAAAGAAAAAATATTTTTTGTTACTAAATATTCGTATTTTTCTCATGTTTTGAAGGAAACAGTATTGAAATTATGGCCTATTGTTTCTGGAGATGAGAAAGTGGGGAGCCTTTTTCCAAATACTGTTACTTTTTCATATGGTAGATACCCCAATTTAAAAGAAATTTTAAATATTAGGAATATTCCGAGGGGTAACATCAAAAGGGGAACCTTCAGATGTGGTAGGTGCAAAGTATGCACTAAAGTCAGAAGTTTGGATGGAACAAAAATCAACAATATTAACTATAAGGCTTCAGAATATTTTGATTGTAATTCAACGGGGGTAGTTTACATCATAGGTTGTGGTTGCACTAAACAGAAATGGTATATAGGTCAAACCAGTAGAAAAGTTAAACTTAGAATTCTTGAGCATTTGGGGGACATCAAGCATAAAAGATTAGATAGTCCTGTGGCCAAACACTTTTTGGAGCAACACAGGGGGGTTCCGGAAGGGTTCATCTTTTGTGTGTTAGGGAAACCCAAGAATGTAGGTGATGATGCAGGCTTTCATAGTAAATTATTAGAAATGGAATCTAGATTCATTTTGAATTACAAAACTCTCTTTCCAAATGGGATGAATATGGAAGTTTGAATAAACTTCTTTATATGTTATAAAAAAAGATCATAAATGAAATGCTATATTCACATGAAATTTTGTAAATGAAATGCTATATTCAAATGAAGTAATTATTTTAGTTTGAATGCAGGAAATTCATTAATTAATATGTATAGTTTTTTAACAACAAAAGAATTTCATTAAAGATAGTGTGATGTTATTGCATTTTGTATAACATACATTTTTCAAAAATAATGCATTTTGAGATTTTTTAAGGTGAAGAAGTATAGGAAAAATGTTTAAAGGCTTATGTCATCTTATCCAGCGTAAAAATGCTGGTTAAAGGTTTTATTGGATTAATTATGCATGTAAATTACATGGCGGTGTTATAAAAGGGGTGGTGTTTGTTATCACAAATGTATTCCTTGAGAAGGCGAAGGCCGAGGTACCAGAATTAAACAAGAAATTTACACCGTTTGACTGCTTGTGTTGTGTTCGAGTATTTTTACTTTTTGGAACTTGGTGAGTGTATTTTGTGTCTCTACCACACCTCTCAACCTGGAAACATAAAAAATCTGGACAAAGGCCCACGAAAAATAGGTACAAATCTGTATGCTGATTAACATAAAATTTGCATACATAATTATGTAACCCTGTCCACTCCAGTGGAATTGTGGGATACCAACTTTCAAACGCAAATTGAAGAACAGAACCAAAATATGGCCCCAGACCCTGTAGTAAATGGTAACTATTTTTTTTTTAAATGTGTAGTAATGATGTTCACTGAGAAGGGAGAAGACGATGACCCTTAGGATTTTGTTTTTGGTGACTTGCATGTGTGAGTTTTGTAGTAAAAGTAGGACATATAATGGTAGGCAATATTCTAATCTTAGCAAAAGAATATTATAGTTTGCTAGGACATCCAAAAGTCATTCTCCATGACCTAATGATCAGTGGCGTAGCTTGAGTTTGTGCCGCCTGGGACTGTCTTTGAGTTTGCCGCCCTTCCTCCATTACAAAATCTTGAATGAATGGGGCCCCCCCATAACAGCCCTCCCCCCCGCAACCATTCCAGTGTCCCATTACTTGGCTATTTCACCCCATTTACCATAAACACTAATGTGCATACTGCTTTACTTCTACAATGATTATTTGGATTTTGTTTAAAACTTTTATTTTACATTTTATAGCACAAACACTAACAGACATCTGCTAAACAAAGTAATATAGTCTCACAATAAAAACAGACTTAGCGTTAAAACTTCTCTGCCCTTAAAACTCACATTCATTGAAACAGCATTAAAACCTACATTCAAAGAATCTACATCTGGCCAGTGGTGGATAAAGATTATCTTTGGGCTGTTTTCAAATGCACACAAAACATACATATGTTCTTTGTAACTAATGAAGAGGTTGCTGCTAGCAAACAGCTTTATATTTCATCGTTTCATCTACAAATAAAGTACCTGTTGCCCTTGAGGAATACATTGGCTATGTTACATTAAAAAATTGATAAGCTAGTAATATTGCAATAGGGAATGGATGGCAAACTGATAACAGGTTAATAGTTACTAGATATCTCTGCAAAAGAGGACATTCTTAGGACTGCAACATTCACCCCTTTAAAAGTACAACAGTACAGTATCAGCAATCCATCTACATACCGTGGGAGTAGGACCCACAGCCTTCTGCATCAAAAGCCAGTATTCTACCTGTTATGCTACTAACAACACAAACAGAAATGGCATAAGCAACACTAAACTTCTCTCCCCCTTGAAGAACTATGCAGCACAAGAAATCTAAAAACAGCCAAAATTTATTGGGGGGGGGGGCAAAGGCCCAAAACACCAGGGGCACATTTTAAACATTGCTTGTATAATCTTGGAAAGTTACTAGAATAAGATGTTTTCTGTTACCATGCCTTTCCTGAAAGATAGGAAGACAGGATAGAAAAACTGAAACTTAAATGGCTATCATTATTTAGTGAATTTAATTCTCACTGATTTGCAACAAAACCATGCATTTTAAGAGGAATAGACCAAAAGTTATATGAGCCAAACATTGAACCACAAGGAATCACAAGAGGTGGATTCAGGCTCTTGCTCCTTGTACCTAAGGTACAGGGTTTGAGCCTGAGTAACACTAACCGCTAGGTATAGTTAACTCTGGCATTTTACTCACACACCACACACACACACACACACACACACACACACACACACACACACACACACACACACGCACACACGCACACACATAAAGAGATCACACACACACACAAACAAATACAGAGGTCACAAACACACACAAATATAGAGATCTCACACACACACACACACACACACACACACACACACACATATAGAGATCACAAACACACATATATAGAGATCTCACACACACACACACACACACACACACACACACACACACACACACACACACACACACACACACACACACACACACACACACACACATATATAGAGATCACACACACACATAAATATAGAGATCGTACACACTGCAGATATAAATATAGGGATCACACACACGCACACACACATACACACACACACACACACACACACACACACACACACACACACACACACACACACACACACACATATATATACAAACACTGCAGACATAGAGAACACACACACACTGCAGACATAAATATAGAGATCACACACTGCAGACATAAATATAGAGATTACCCAAACAATGCAGACATAAATATAGAGATTTCCACACATGCAGCTCCAGAAATAAATATAGAGATTTCCACACACAGAGTGGAGCTGTAGAGATTTGCACATATGGAGCTGCAGGTATAAAACAGAAACACACACCTAATAAATGTAGAGATTTCCACACATGAAGCTAATATAGAGATTTCCACACATGGAGCAGAGCTGTAGACATTTGCACACACTGAGCTACAGGAATAAAACGGAAACACACACTTAATAAATACAGAGATTTCCAAGCTGCAGAAATAAATATAGGGATTTCCACACAGGGAGCTGCAGAAATAAATGTGTGGAGCTGTAGAGATTTGCACACATGGAGCTGCAGAAATAAAACGGAAACACACATACACTGAATAAACATTTCTGCTTCTGCTGCACTGATGAACCATTTCTGCTGTTAGCAGCTGCTGCTAAAATACACACACACACACACACACACACACACACACACACACACACACACAAACACACACACACATGCACGCATGCATGCACGCACACACATAAACATACACAAATAATAAATATAGAGATTTCTGAGCTGCAGAAATATAGATGTTTCCACACATGCAGCTGCAGAAATAAATATAGAGATTTACACGTGGAGCTGCTGAAGATTTCCACATACTGAGAGCAGCTGTAGAGATTTGCACATATAGAGCTGCAGAAATAAAAAGGAAACACACACACACTGAATAAACAGTTCTGGTGCACTGATGAACCATTTCTGCCATTAGCGGCTGCTGCTAAAATACACATAGAATAAGCTGGGCCTGTAGTGCTATTTGATAGCACACAATTCTTTTTTTTTTTTTTCTTACCTGGAGGCCCAGACCTGCAGCATGTCATCAGGTGCTGGACAATTGTTGCACTGCTACTATATTCCCTCCAAACATTTCAAAACAACAGTCCAATGAAGCTGATGTCATTCACACATGCCCCATGTAGGATGCGTGGTGACGTCAGCCATAAATTTAAAGTTGTGATACAAAAAATAAATAGAAAATCAAAAAAATCAGGAGTTAAAGGGGCCACTTGAGAATTCGTACCACCCCATTATTTTGCCCACAAAACCAGTAAATACTGAGGAATTTGGTATGGCTCTCTAGTCTATGCAAACTTTAGTTTGCAGTTACAATCCTACCACTGGAACAAACATACTTCAAAGAAAAAACAACCATGACCACATGTTAACCAAAACTGTGAAACTATATATATATATATATATATATATATATATATATATATATATATATATATGTATATATATATATATATATATATTCACTATGTAATTTCGAAACACTGAAATCCTGAATTTCAGTATTTTGAAATTACATAGCCGAAGACACCAAATACCGAAACCCTAAAACTGTGAAATTCAAAATCCCAATGCTACACTGCAAATACAGCACACACAAACACATACACTCAACTTCCCCCTCCCAACTCAAATATAATATCCTACACTACATGTCCCCCACCCCCTACTTATATATATACAAACTCCGAGATTGCACAATCAGACACACACAAGCAACTCGCTCCCACACATTGTACACACCCTCACACACACGCATCACAGTCAAAACACACTGACATACACTAAAGCCTCTAACCAACAGACATACACATAAATACATACCCAAACTGACATCTTATCATTCACACACCACAACACCAGAAGCGCTAATTCAAAATCTCCGTACTTCGGGATTTTGAATTTCGTGCTTCTGGTTTACCGGTATTTCAAGACTTCGGCATTTTAATTTCTAAATACTGAAATTCTGGATTTCAGTATTTTGAAATTGAATAGGGATCCCATATATATATATATATATATATATATATATATATATATATATATATATATATACACACATATATACATAAATGGGGGAAATGAATATCATCGAATCCCCCCTTTGGTCAACATCTGTTCAACCTACAAAATTTGGTCAGTTACACAGATGGTTGAAAGGTGTGTGAGATAACACAATTCTCAGGGTTTGCCCCCCCCACTGTTGCTCAGCACATCCACAGTGGCATACCAGTGTCAATAAACTGACCTTTTCTGGTCAACATTGTGAATGTTGATTTTGGACTATATATATTTCATAAAGGCAAAACTTAAAAAATAGTGGGACAAACTTCTGTCCAGCTATTACAGCTATTACATTTTTCATTTACTTACCCAAAGAAAGAATGGGGTTGGAAGACAAAGTGGAATTATATGTAAGTGCTGTAGTCCCGTTATCACACAAAACTTTAAATACTGCTTCCACATCCATAGCTAGAAGCCCTATATTGGTGTATGGGCTGCATATAGTAAGGCCACACCTCAGAAACTATGGTTCATGCCCTCTTTTCCCCTGCAACTGATGTGCATATGCCATTCTAGTACTCTCACTTTATTAGGCTGGTGTCTATAAAAACTCAGGGTTGAGCCCCAAGCTAGTCTGACAACGAGACCAAAATTTTCCTCTAGTTGCTGCAAGAGATGTGCTACCAAAAGTTAGAGCAGGCAGGTTCCATCTCTGAATGGAAGAAAATGAATATCTGGCAGGAGATCACCTGTTATCCGTGATATGTGGCCTGTATGAGATGGAAATGCTTTGACCTCAGGTAAGACATCATTAAGTATTATCATAGAAGATATAAATATTTTGTTTTCAATGATGCAGACAGATATGATGCAGGAAAACAACTTTCATTTCTTTCCTCTTTCTTCATATCACCAAAGCTGTGAAGGAGATGCACTAGAGATTTTAACAAAGTGGTCATACATAGCAAGCACATGGAAAGTATAACACAACTTTTGTAGTGCAATGCTTGAAATTAAAAAAAAACAAAAAAAACAGGCATCAACATAGTCTGTTGAGGAACTGTACTGACATTAAATTATATATTTATGTAAAAAATAAGTAAACTAAAACCGTTCATGAGTACTGACATTACTATTGCCACTTTTGGGTGTTAAAGTAAGTCATAGAGTAGTAAAACAGTAATTCATATAAATAATGTAAGAAGCATTAATGTCAGCTGCCATCACCTTTTCTCAAAATGAAGTCTGTAGTAAGAGGCATTGCATAGGCAGTACTTAGTAGTATGTTCTGAATTATGCAAATAAATACATCTTTTTTTCATTTCATTAAATAAACTGCTATGTTTTCAAAACACTTAGTCATTCCTGTCTCCTTTTCTCTCTGTCTGTTCTTCTTTCATTTATGTTACTTTTTCTACAGCTCTATAAATCCCAGGGGAAGCTCAGCCATGTGCTTTCCAGGGAAGGAAGCACTTACCACCTTCCACTGCATACTTGCATAAATCTTAAAAGGGTGGTGGTGATGCATCCACCCATATGGGAGCCCCTGTGAACAGCAACTTTGTAAGCTACAAATAACATGAGCTTCAGGGCCTGATTGAGGCAGTAGTTCAGCTGGAGGTGATGATGAACATGTGACCATTTGAAGGCCTCTTTCAGCCGGTGCAAGATTTGCTGACTCAGTTGACTTGGACTATTGAGCCATCACAGGGTTGTTGGTTACTCTTGTAGTAGTCTGCAGAATGATAGCCTTGTGCTTGTAAAAGGAAGGTCGGCATAATGATTAATGTCTTTAGCTCACATAAACAAGATACAGTGTTTGATTCTGACCTATGAATCTAAGCAGGATCCACTCTGAAGATTCATCAGACAGAGGAGATAACTGAGGTTCTTCAGACTGGGAAATTAATTACCTACACTACATATCTACTCTGCGGTGGTGGTGCTGTGGTAGCGTTGTCGCCTCACAGTAAGACGTCCTGTTCGATTCTCAGCTGGAGCGTCTTCTGTGTGGAGACATGCGTGAATGGGCGTACCTTTGTTGAAGGTTATGCATCAGGGCCGGCAACTCGGCACGTAAAAATCTACTGCCAATCATTAGCAGACCGGAGTTCCGCTGTGGCGACCCCTAACCAGGAAAAGCCAAAAGACACAACAAGACACAACAACTACATATCTACTCACCCTCCTTTTGAGTCTGTCTGCTATTTGTATGTCTTGTCCTTCCAAAAATCAGCCCACTACAGTGTTCCAGTCTGTCCTGTACGGGAATTTATCCTCCACAAAAGCATAGTGCCTCTTGTCTCCCACCTCCCCTGGTACAACCCTTTTATGTCTTAATTCTGTGGGCTCCTTGTCTTCTCTCTCTCTCTCTCTCTCTCTCTCTCTCTCTCTCCATTTCCAGCTTTCTATCTGCCATATTTCTAATCGTATAAACCACCAAGCAGGATGTCCACATAAGGACAGCCTTACAGTCAATAAATAAAAGCGTCCATCTGTTTGAGTTGACTGCAGGATAGCTGTGCTTAGCAAAGGTTCTGGTAAAATATTTTGAGACATCTGTGCAAGACCATGAGCAGCTGCATCAAATTGTTACTTTATCTACAAATGGGTTCCACTACACATGAGTACACTATTGTAATCCATTTGCACTGGTGAAGATTATTGAATCTCTTGTGGGTGTCTCGCTGCAGCTCTGAGATTTTCCATAATTGGTACAATTCATTTGCGCTTAACTAATTTACATGTAAGCATTACGATGCTCTTTGCTGATTGTCCTTGAGCACAAGTGAACTTCAGTACTATGAATACTATGCATTGTATTTTCTACAGTGTGTTGAATCTTGCAGAAGGTACACAGATCACAGAGCAGTATTAATCTTTTTTTTTTTTTGTATAGAAATACTGAATGATTAATGAGTAATACACAAGAGAAGGTACTCCAACAACAAAAAATGACACCAATAATGCTAAAAGCTAGCATCTTCATGAAATTTTCAGCCACATTTTTTTATTTAAAATCAGAGGACTCCTTGTAGTCCAGACTTAGGCAGAAGAAAATGCTTGCTTTTCCAAATAACTGCAAAAGCAAACGTTGAAAAAGGAAAATGTATATGCCAAGGCTTTAATGAAATTACGGAGCTAGCTAGATTTACCTTTCTTAAGTTAATTCATTTCTGGTGGTATTCTCCAATGAACTTCAAGAAAGTGCCCTAGTTGTGTTCTTCTTTACAAATGAGTGTGCAGATGTAAGGCGGTTATATCTAATCTATCACTAATAGTAAGAATAGCTCATCTTGAAATAGCATTTGGATTTCTGTGCACTTTGAATGCAAATAATGTCCTGTATGTATGCACTGAGTTTGCAAACCATTTCAAATAAAGATCACAAAGCCTACTGTACCCACCACCACCTCCTGACTTAGAAATGCCAATACTAACTTTACAGACACATAACTGCAGACAAAGAAGGAGGTCCAGACATCTAGAATAACAGATGCTCAAAACAATGGTCCGGCAATGATTTTTCCATGTAGAATATGAGTGGGCAGTTGCAAATCTTGATATTCAAACGGACGTCTTCTGTGTGAGGCTGCAAGTCTCCTGTGTCCATGTCTTATTTTCATAGCTTCTCTAGATTCCTCCCACATCCCAAATATGGTTCTGCACTGACTCAGGTTTATCTGGAGGAGGTAGCAACTGGATAAAAACAACCAATCAAAGCCTTGAATTAACAGAAAAACAAATATTATTCCCTAACATTCTCAATGTATAGGGCAAGCCCATAAAATTCTCAAACTTATATACACCAAATCCGCAATCACACAGATGTGAAAAAGGTAATTCATCAAATGAAAGGAATCATTGCCAGCAAGGTATGGACTGGCAGTAATTACCTATGGAAAACCGCACTTTAAACTCATGTAGGGAAGGCCTGCACAGATACAATGATAAGGGAAATAGGGATCTTTCAACTCTCCTTAAGTATGTTTGTGTGTAAGCACGTGTGTGTTTGAGTGTGTGTGTGTGTGCACATATATGTGAGCGTGCTTATGTGCATGTGTATTTGTGCACAAGTGTGTATGTGTGTGAATGCGTGTATACCACTGTAAGCATTTGCGTATGTGCATGTCCAAAAATGAGCTATAATTCTGTCCAGGATCTCTGTCTTAGGACTTTTGTTTGTCAGAACTGACTGCTGCATCCTGTGAGCCTGAAAAGGATAAATTAGTTACTGAAAACTGAATGAATGAATGAATGCTTGATTGATACTTTTTGTATCACAGTAGGAATTCTGGCAGAAGCATCATAATTCTGATACAAAGTAAATAAAACAACATGTCATGTTACTGCAGGTGGACAGAGTTCGTACAGCTAAGCAGACCAGCAGCGTTATTTTCATACAGCTACTAAAGTGATAAGCACATAGTTTACTGAAAGACCTACAATTAAGCTTTTTTTACTATTCTATGACCATTGTGGTGTATATATTACTAGAAATAGTGCTTCACTGTCAGGTAATATATTTGAGTCATTAGGTTTTTGCTTTCAGATGAAATGTATACTGTATAATTATTCCACTTACAGGACAAGGAGGTATGTTGCAACCATCTGTTTCCTTTTAGGTTGAAGCATATTTAAATGGTTGTATGACTTCTGTATGAGGCCATGCTAGCTCTTTCAGTAAAGGTTTAGAAAACAGTTAAATGAAAGTGCTATTAATATATTTGTGTGCATGTGTGCGTGCGAGTGTGTGTGTGTGTGTGTGTGTGTGTGTGTGTGTGTGTGTGTGTGTGTGTGTGTGTGTGTGTGTGTGTGTGTGTGTGTGCGTGCAGAAGCCATACGTCTACTTAGAAAACACAAAAGGCATATATTGGTTCTGTGCATGGCTTAATGCACAGAAATTCTCAGTTCAGCTGAAGTGAATTTGCTGAAGGAGAAAATGAGCAATTTGTGTGTTTCAGCTTTGACTGCTTTCCATCCTCTGTGTTTTCACCCACTTTCACTTCTTTATTAACACCTTTCAGTCCTGTCAGCCTGAGCAGATTGAAAACTAATGCCAAGGTCCAGCTGCCAAGTCAACACTGACATTGAACAAAATCATTTCAAGGCAGTCAAGTAAATTTTCCTGTAATCTGATTCAATGCACTTGGTAAAATATATATATTTGCTTATGTTTAAAATAACTTCCAAGGAAGATAAAAAATGGATGATTTCAAGGCCTTTTATTTCCAGTCCCAAAGGTTGCTCCTTATTTCTAAATGCATCTCTTTGAATTTTATTTTTCTTAACTTTTGAAGACATAATTTCAGACCAAATATATCAGGCAAATATGCTCAAAGTATTGAAAAACCAGAATAATTTACATGTTCAGTATCTGAAAAATAATATTTATTGTAAATAACCATTTATAAATGGATGCATTTATTAGTCATCCTTCATAAAGAACTTTTTGTGATCTGAGCCAATTAAAATACAACAATATCATTAAGGCTGCTAAATAATATTAAGGTCTTGACAATTACTTGACAACTACTGGAAAAATAATTTTAGATAATATAGGGACATGTCACTGATATATACAGTACAGTATACTTCACATATGAATATTACTGTGCAAAAAGAAACACATGGAAAAATCTCATTCAATGAAAAACAGAGAGAGAGAGAGAGAGAGAGATGGGAGGGGAAATAATAGTAGAGTTATATAATTGCAGTATTCCATGTTCTCATTCTAGAACTTACTGTTTAATTATGTTTCATGTACTAATTGTTTTAAAGCATGTATGAGTTATAAAATACCTCGTGTCCAGGTTGTGGCTGAAAACAGCGCTCAAATAGCCTACCTACATGGTAAACAAATATAAAACACATCTAAATTTGCTGCTACTTGGACATTATTATCTTGCAGTGTGTATAACTTACTGTAGAAAAAGAAGTTTTATTTGTATTTTTACAGAGACAGTAGTGTAGGAGGCAGCACATTTGGATGCCATGCAAGGAAATGCAGAAGCCTCTTGGTTTGTAATGCAGTGCCAGGTATTTGTTATAATGTTACAATATTGGCACTGCAGTCAACAACACAGGATACTTAGCTTCTAAGGAATGTTCATCAGAGAAGATGTAAAAGAAAAATTTAGTTTTCTGTGTTGGTTATAGTTCTGATGTCTGATGAAGATGTCATAGGCTGGTGTCAGTTGTCAGTTGTTTCCCATGAAATAGGACCATAGTGCTAAGGAGATCCACCCATCCAACAGACTGAAACAGACCGATGTCCTTAACCATACTTAACAGGTGGGAATGAAGAAACACAAAGGAACTATGGCACATATTTATACTCTAAATAATTTTAGACATTTTAACTCCATTTAGAAAAATACTTTGTTGGCACTGCAGTTTGCTGGCTAGTTTTGCTGCATCACTGATTGTCCAGTTAATCTCCACATTGGCTGTCTTCTGTGCAGTCTGTGTGTCCTGGCTCTGTCTGCATGGGTCTTTACAAACGCCTTAATTTTTGTCCTATATCACCCAGACATGCCATCCGATGTCCTGCTGATCGCTGAAACTACCTTTAGGCATAAGTGTGGAATGTATGAGCATTTGCCAATGCCTCAAGATAGGTTATTGTCACATTCAGGAATGGCAGTCTGACCCATATCCACCAAATGTCAGGATGGGCACTAGCACCCTTCCGTCATAAAGTGGGCATCAGATAATATGTAGGCATGGAAATGACCACTGCTCTCTGAGCTGTGACCCTGGACTATATGCTAGCAGCTTAGGTATAGAAAATAACTAGTTTAATTCTGTAATTTTAGCAAAGAGCCAGATGAATTAGATTCAGTACATAATTCATATTCCTTGGAAGGGAAGGCAAAACGGCATTCACTTCTATAATTGCTGTCTACTCTATGTTAATATTAATGATGTAAAGACAGAATAATATTTCTTAGTTATCGTTCTACATTGTACTTGAGAACCTTAATATAACAGTTACAAGGGATGCATAACAATTTTTAAGCTGCACTTCCAAACCTTGATGGGATATTTCAGAACTCAGAGTACCATATTCAGTTAATTTAGAGACTACATTGACAAACAGAGGCAATGGCACATCTGTAGTAATCTTTGGCTGGTGTCATGAGTGTAATGAGAACTAAGTATGATATGTACTATTTCAGTCTAACTGAGAGAATGAGTCTGCTGGTAAGGGGGATGTGCTAGGAGAAAATGGTGCAATTATTAGTACAATTCACTGTTTTCCTTAAAAATATTTTAAATGTTGTTTGTAAATGGTTAAGAAAAACTGGAGTAACCTCCAGAGGAAAACAGATAGTATTAGAGATATGTGATTAGTATTAAGCCAGACAATTTTTCCACAGGAAACCTTTAACACACTTTAAATATGCGGCCACACCTAAGTGATACGCAAAAAGGCAAGTCTGCTTATGTTCGTCTTTTCAAAGAAACAGTGACAGTCTATGTTTTCAAACATTAGTTTGCAAGGAAAACACCATAAAATGTTCACTCATTAGTTAAATTGGCAGGCGGCATTACTGCCCTGCACCTTCTTACTAATGTATGCCATAATGCCAACCCTAAAGTTATTTCTGCCCCTAACCCTAAATCAAGCTTTAGATCTTACTTTATGAAAATACTTTCTGTAATGCTGCCAGTTCACAAGACACATCACATACATCACTACACATACACAACATTAATTTTATTCCCTTCACTAAGCCTTAGTCTAGCCCTAACCCACAAATACACACACACATGCACACACACACACACACACACACACACACACACACACACACACACACACACACACACACACACACACACACACACACACACACACACATTGTCATCTGTAATGCTGTAAATTTTGGTGTATATACAAAAACTGTGGCTTTTAACAGCCAAACCAAAAAACTTTTAATCTGACTTAATTTGGTAACTCCAGCACTCAGCAAGAAGATATTCAACAATTTTTTCATGCAGTAAACACAAATGGTTTTGATTATTCCAACCACACGACAGTAACACAACTACAAACATAGAGAAACACACACACACACACACACACACACACACACACACACACACACACACACACACACACACACACAGACACACACATATACATGCACCATAATCCTCTAATGTGAATACTAATAAATACAGTTGGACTGACACTCAAATTTTGGTTAGTTGCCCTGACACAGTCTTTAGCCATGGTATATGGTATGCCTTTACTACTATCCCAGTCTGCTAACATCTAAGAAACAAATACCACATTTAAACAAAGGCACATTCATGAGTAATTACAGAAGTAAGCATTTTACCTTGCAGTGCTTGCTGACTGTATTTTATTTATTTTCTCTGTTTTTTCATGTAATATATGTTGAAGAAAGCATAAAGTGTTGCATAATACTTAATCTGATGTTATCAATCTTCATTTTATCCTTGGCCTATGGGATCTGTTCTGATATTAGAACCAGTTCAGCTGTTATTACAGCTTGTGCAGGCCAAAACTCTGGAACTGCATCCTTACCCATAATTCCCCTGTCCCATTTACCTCAGATCTAATTTGCTGCTTTCCCAGAGAGACACATTTACCTCAGCTCTCGAGCTAAGTCTATTTTATTAATATTTTATTAATATTTTCTTGACTTTTGGGGCTTAAAATCTTTTATTCACTATTTCCTTATGGTCATTTTTATTTCTTGTATTTTTACTATCTTTTGACCCCTTCTCTTACACTTCTGTGTAATCTTACTATCACTGCTGATAGTACCCCCCCTCCCCTTTTTTGTAGTATGTTACTATTATTGTTGATAGTTCCTTTTCTTCACCACCTTTTTTTCCCTTTCTATAAGAAAAAAAGAGAGAGAGAGAGATTTTATTTTTTTCTCACTATTCTGCCTTTTTCTGTTGTAGAGTATACTGCAGTGTTTGTTTTCTGTTTGTTCATTCATTATGACTGACAAACCTAAAAGGCCTGCTGGTTTTAAAAATTGTCAAAAGTGTGGCCACAAAATCCCCCTTTCAGACACTCATCTTTTATGTGTTTATAGCTTTCAGGCTGTTCATCTTCAAGAAGACTGTAGCATTTGCTACAGCATTAGTCACAGAGCTCTTGTCGAGAGAAAAAAATAATCTTAAAGGGTTTAATTCCATCATCCTTTGGGGAGGCCATATCTGCTGCTAAGAGTAAATATGGTATTTCTTCCCCTTCTTCTGCTTTATCCTTTGAGAAACCAAAAATGAGAAGCTTGTAGGTTCCATCTTTTCCTTTGGAACTGATTCACATAAAGCATAGATCATCGGCTCCACAAAGCATCTCGAATCTGATGAAAGGTCCATCTAAGTCTTTGGTGCCAGAGAAGATTTTATCGATACCGAAAACTGACCAGAACTTCTACACAAGATGAAAGTCAGTTTTCAACTCAGGGCACTTTATCTTCGGTTGGCACAGACAACTCAACTACCTGATTAGCCAAAGGTGGAATATTCACCTTCTGTTGATCCCTTTGCTGGCAAATTGCCCGAGGTCTTCTTACAGAGACTGAAATTTTCTTCTCAAACCTCTATCCATTCCACCAAAAGTCTTACCAAGTTTGATATGGAGAAAGTAGTGAAAAGATTTTACTGGTGACAGGACTTACAGGACTCCCCTCAGCTCCAATCACTTTGAGTCTCAGAACCGATTCAGATTCTTCCCCTGTCATTATTCCTCCTCTGACTTCCTCTGAAGTTTTAGAGTTGTCAGCTCCAAGCCTTCCTATTCCTACTCTATCAGTACTGAAGATATCTCTCCTTTCAGAACTGATTATTTCCCTGAGATCTTTGGCCCTGTTAGATCTGGAGACTTCCTGGGGCTGCATCTGCCTTGTCAGTTCCAGACAGCTGGGGTCAACTCCAGTTTTTTTTTGAGCTATCTCTATGCCTTGGAACTTTGGCATGGTGCAGTTTGGCACCAGCTTCTGCTTTGGGGGCTGTTTCATTGGAGCGAGAAGTGACCATACTTCCAAGGCAATCTTTCTTGGTTCTGGGCTCTGTTTCCTCCTTGGGGTGGGGCGGGGGGTGGTGAGCATTTGAGGCAATGGAGAGGGCTTTGTCTACAATAGTCTGTCAGTCGGTCCATTCCTCCTAAGAGCACATTCCATCCTCACACTCTCTTATTTGATCTGTTTCTCCACTGGGGCAGTGAGTACTTAATCTGCAGGACCCACAGATTCATGTTCTGTCCTCTTCTGATACCTCCACAGACTGTCCTCTTCTGATACCTCTCCAGACCATCCCTCTGAGGAAATTCCTCACAGGAGAAAGTGCAAGAGGAAGCACTTAGATTCTCCTCAGGAATCAGTAAGCGAGGACACCAATTTTGATGAAGAAGAAGAGACCTCAAGGTTACCCCTTGATAATGTCTCCTTTGGAGACATCCTGGAAATTTTAAAGCAGAGGTGACTGGAAGTCCCAAAATCCTTCCTTGGAGGAGTTGGTGTATCTGCAGGCTTTTGGTACAAGTCCTTCTACCTCTTGTTTGACTCCATCTGCTGACGAGCGCATCCAGTTGATCTTGTAAAGGGCATGGAATGTGCCAGACAACACTGAACCCATTCCTAAGAGACCAGACAAAATTTTATCTGTCCCCAAGGTTAACCAATTCTGGGCTAAAGTTCTACTGGTAGATGCCAGAGTCATGGCATCCACCACTAAAAAGGAACTGGCTGATGAAAATTCCCTCTAACCACCCTTTCAATAGAGAGTCCCGGGAGATGGATAGATTTAGGAAGTGGGTTTACACTTCGTCAACCTTTGCCCCAAGATCTTTGAATTTTTCTGGCACATTTTACAAGACTCCAGAGGGACATGATCAAGGAGTTGTCAGATACCCTCAGAAGAGCTGTTACTGAGGGAGTCCAGGACAAGGTTGCTTCCCAGTTGGCCACCCTGAAGTCTGTGTCTAATCTGTCTATGAGGATCACTGCTCATGCAGCTGAAGGGACTACCCAATCCGTGGGTTCAGGTGTAGCCATAAGGAGACATGCCTGGATGTGCCTGTGTGACTTTGCAGAACCATTTAAGTCTTCATTTGTCAATTCTCCCTTTGATGGAGTATCTCTTTTTGACCCAAAAGTTAAACAGATTTTATCCAGGTGTGAAAAGGATGGTAAGACCCTTTTTGCAGTGGGCATACATTTTCCACTTCTCAGATATCCTTTTCCAGGAATCAGAGAGGTGGTGGAAAAATGTGGTTCAGGAAATCCCATGGGCCTTCCCAGGGCACATGTGGTTCTACTTGTCCCAGGCCAGAGGGAAAACTACAATGAAAGATTCCATCGACTAGGCAGAGGTGGTTGTCAGAATCAGGGCTTTAAGGACTCCTTTCCAGATAAGCCCTTTCAGTGTTCCTGAAAGGAAGCCTGATTGTCTTCCTCTGGAGGAAGTCGGGAATGCTTATCCTTGCACCAAAATATTTGGCAAAATATTACAACAGATTTTTGGGTGCAATGGATCATATACAGAGGTTATACCATACCCTTTTCCAATCTGCCCCCCACTTGCAAGAAAATGCCTGATGTTCCACTGAATCAGAGAGCAGCTCTGGAAATTCAGAAGCTGCTAGACAAAAGAGTTTTCCATGAAGTCCCACCAGACCAGAAAAGTTCTGGAATTTACTCAAGATTCATTTTACTGCCAAAAAAGAAAAATGACTGGAGGCCAATTTTGGATCTCAGTGTGCTGAGCAAATCTGTTCACCAAACAAAATTCTGGATGGTCATGGTACAGTCCATGTCCCTTTTTTGGGAAAGGACAATTAGATGTGCTCATTAGATCTTCAGGATGCATATTACCACATATAAATGGACAAATGCTCCAGAAGATTCCTCCACTTCCAGCTGGGAGCCAGTCATTACCAATTCAGAGCACTGCCCTTTGGCCTCACCACAGCTCCTAGGCTGTTCATCAAATATATGGCAGTAGTAGCAACTCACTTGAGACTGCAGGGTTTCCAGGTGTTTCCCTGCTTGGACAACTGGCTTACTACTGGTCCTACCAGCCACTGATTGATAGAGGCAAGGAATTACATTTTCAAGACCTGTGCATACTAAGGAATAATGGTAAATCATGAAAATCCCAGCTGACTCCAACTTAGAACTTACGAGTTTATAGAGGCAGTACTGAATACAAATTCAACCATGGTATCCCTCCCTTCAGACAAACTTCAAAGAAGTATAACACAGGTTTAGAAGAAAATTCACAGAAAGAATGTACCCACTCAACTAATCTTGCAGGCCCTTAGGTTGATGGCAGCAACAATAACTAGTTCTCCTAGCCAGATTTCATATGAGAATTCTCCAATGGCTACTGGCATCTCAATAGTCTTCGCTATACCATAACATGTTGGACGAGATTCTAATAATCAATCTTTGCAGGAAAGGTCTAGCATAGTGGATTAATTCCAAAGAAATTCTCCTGGGCTGCCCCTTCATCCTCCTGAAGTCCAAGGCCATGGTGACCACAGATGCCTGTCAGATGGAGTGGGGGGCATTATCTGGGCAAGACTTTGCAAGACACTTGGTCACCTTTAGAGGCCAATCTGCACATCAATGTTCTGGAACTAAGAGTGGTGCTTTTAGCATTGCAACCTTTTCAATCAGCTCTTCTCTGGGAAAAATTGGAATCCAAACAGACAATATGGCAGTAGTTTGGTACATCAACAGACAGGAAGGAACCAAGTCTTGTCCATCTTCATTTATCCTTGACTACCCTCCCTTCATCCAGCCTTTAGTGACTTTTTGGTGGAATGGACACCTTCATAGTGATTATGGCACATATTGAAGCAATTGTTGAATGTTGGAATTCTAAAGATTATAACATCAAAGGTTATACAAAGGATGAATGTCCGAGAGATAATTTAAGGGTGGCAGGTTAGTCTTTGGATTCACAAATTCCCTCAGCACTTACAAAGCAAATGAGGGAGACTGAAATAGTTATACTGCAGATAAAAGATATTAGTAACAGATCAACAAATGTAGTTTTACTTTATCAAACACCCTCTGTGGATAATTTAATCCACTGCAGAGTTTTTTTGGACTAGTTAAAAAATTATTTACATTACATAAATGTAATACTTTTAAGGGATTTTAGTTACTCAGGAATATTATGGAATGATCATCTAGCAAAATCTGTATTCGAAAGATAATTTATTAATACAACTAATTTGACAATATGATGCAACTAATTACAGAAAGGACTACAGGTTCAGACATACTGAGTTTAGTTTTAGTTAACTATAAAACCAGAAAGTGTAAGTGATTGGAAAATCGAGCCTCTGCTTAACTGCTCTGACCACTACTCTAACGTTTGTTTTTAACCTTTCATTATTCAGAAAGAAACTAAAAAGATTTAAAAAGCATAACGGATACAGACTGGTCATCTTATCTTGCAAATTTTGTCCACTAGAGCATTAGCTATGGAACATGAAATGTATGTGTTTATTTATTTATATTTGTTTACAGTGGTAGTGCATTGATTTCAGTGGACCACTTGCAGGCATAGCCCAGATGAAAAAGAACACATAAAAATGAGCAAAACATATTTACAAATACAAAGATATGCTAAAATACATACGTATATATATATATATATATATATATATATATATATATATATATATATATATATATATATATATATATATATATATATATATATTTACAGATACAGTAAAAACTACAAGAAAAACTGAGACAACCTACAGTTTTCACTGTGTGATACCCTAAACCTCATGTAATGGAGGCCTAAGGGATATATGCAAATGATCCTTTAAGGACATCAAGTATTTCAGCTACATGGGTTCTGGATGTCCATGGCTTCTTTTTAATTTTTAATTCTTTATGGTTAAATTCAGCCTAAAAAAAGCCAAACCCCACTATCTGTGGACATCCATGTTTTGGTTGTTTTTTTTACCTTATCGGCACAGCATAAGTGCATAGTTTGACTGTACTTCAGAACCATTGGGACTTTTAAACCCAGCTGATGCCCATAAAGATTAAGTGCCTGCAAAATATCCCAACGTACATCCAAACCAAGGGTAAAAAGGACACACAGACAAACCATTCAGTAGAAACTGCAAGAAACTGCAAGAAAAGCCCAGCAAGCTAGAGTTCAGCTTGGCTGGCTTTTTCTTCCAGTTTTTACTGAATGGTTTGTCTGTATGTCCTTTATACCTAGCATAAAACAAACTATTTTAATAAAACAGTAATGGTGTCAGTCATAAAATAAAGTGTGGAATGTTTTCCCCAAAAGGAACTAATCTGCCAGCACTGGAGAAACCCTTTGATCCTCAAAAGCCCACAAGTGGTGTGCTCTTCAATGGTAAGAATGCTTGAAAAGGCCTTGTGACTAGACTGTTGATTTCTATAGCTCTGCTTTAGCTGTCAATGGTTTGTTTGAGTGGAAGGTGCCCTGAAGCTTTGGAAGCTGGTCAGTTGGTATATATTGTGCAGGATATAACCCAATAGCTAAGGCTACAGCAACAGTGATGAAATGATAAACATCATTATCACTCTTTCTATTTCCATTGCAACATTATGTGTGATGTCCACTTTACTGAATATAGATGGTGCTTATAATGCTGTTGATAAGAGAACTTGGTTATCATGCAATAAGTGGAAGCCTCTACTAATTTTCTGAAAAATTCAAATTAAAGGTTTGAACTAATTTTGCATTCATGGAACTGATGATCCATGCTTAAACACCAAAGCATAAGCAACTAATTTTTTAGCCTGTCAGCACTAATTCACTTAAACTAGAGGGCACTGATATTAAACAAAAAATATAAGAAATTTATTGAGGGAGCTTGTTCTATGTACCTCACACCCTTAAACATCTGTTGTCCTAATTTCAGGATAACCTTTACTAAGGGGTCAGGGAAAAACTGCCTTATCTCCCAGGTCAGCAAGTTCAGAACCACTAATATAACTCCATGCAATAAAATAGAAGTTGACCAGTTAGAATTGAGAAGTTGCGACTACTAACCTCACTTTTCAAAACATATGACATGTAAATGTATTGCCAATACATAGCTCATTACAAAATTGTAACATGCAGTATCAAATATATCTAAAGGCCCTGCATCCATGAGTAAAGCAGAAATAACCTGTACCAGTGTGCTATCAAGCCAAAAACCGCACTTTAAGGAGGACTCATCAGTTAATTAAAAATAACAAACCACTGCTTGACTTTTGTGGTATACCTTTAATTTATAACATGTTGCACAGGCTTGAACTTTAAAGTTTATTTACATGTGAAGATGGTTATGTGTCATCAACTCATCAGCATATTCTTTCTATTGTTTCTTTACAGATTTAAAAGTTCATGGGTTCATACATAAGTACTAGGCAAGCTTCCCTTGTGGGCCTAGCTAATTTCTCTTTTCATGTACGAATTACCCTATCCCATTTGGTGTTAGACTGGATTTACCTATGCCATGGTCAATAATTATATGTCATCACTAGTAAGAAAAACTAGAATCGTACCATAGATAATTTAAAGGCACCCACATGTGGGATAAAGCATTTAGGAGTTTCTTCTGTCCATTAAATCTACAGAAAGGAATCCAAGAGTACATGTTCGATTACCAATCCAAAGTGCACTTGAATATGGACAGAGATGAGCTTTGTTTTACATTGATGAGGAGTTTGTTCGAGAGCAGTGGTATCATCTGTGAGATATACATTGTAATTTCAAACTATTTCTTGATGTTGCAGAAATGGTTAAGATCCCTAGACTGAATATTTTAATGACATTTGACTTGCTGATGTACAGTAGGTCCATCAGTACTGGGTCAGAGGATGCCTTCTATGTCAGATACAGGTTAACACTTAGCAGTCTTTAGGATACCGAGTAGAGTTACATGGCTTTAAGGTGGTCCATGTAGGACATCTGCTTTGGCCTTGTATCCTTTTAGTAAGGTATCTCACTGGGACTTCCAGTTGCTACATGTGTTTGGAGAGATACATGCCAGAGGGATCATTATACTTAATGACTGGCCTAATGAGGGCTAACTAAAGGGGGCAATTACATTTCTAGATCCATTTGCAAATCCTTTGTTTATAAACTGCGCAATATCAAAGGACTTTTCATATGACAGCAGATATGTCTTGGTCAAAAGTTAGGTCACTGTCCACATAAGTTCCCAAATCCTGAACAGCTGGGTCAACTCTCAAGAGCATATTGTCAATGTGGTAGTCCCTTCCTGGGGTAGACAGCTTTCTAAAGGATATGATCTTTTTTTTTTTTTTGCCAATTAGTTTCAGTCCATGATTTTGGCAACAATTATTTGTTTGGGATAAAGCTTCCTGCAGGATGTCTACATTATTTGGGGATTTAAAGATTGGTCCCAGATTGTAGTCGTCAGCAAATTTTGTTAGTCAACGCCCTTTGTTACTGGCTTTTCCTTCGGTGAGGTAGAGGCCGAGGAGGAGAGGTATCAGTACTGTACCCTGGGGAACTCCACTAGTGACTGACCTCTTTGTGGGGGTAACTTCCCTTATTTTGATTCCCTGCATCTTATCTGTGAGCCACTTGACAATTCAGTGGGTGATATAGGAATTTATTCCCAGTTTATTTAGCTCTTCTGCTTTGCCTAAATGGGGAATTTTGTCAAAAGACTTGGCAAGGTGAAGTTATGCAGTGAGCAGTGTGTGCTGTTTTACCTTCCTCTACTGTTTCGGTGACCTTTACAAAAACGTCCACCAGCTCGAGTATGGCCTACCACTGAAGGATTTAATCTGAGATGGGTCCAGTGTTTGGAAGTTATCTATGCCCTTATTGCTTATTTCCATGGTAAACCTTTCCATTGCTTTATGCCAGAGACTTTTCAGAGTTAATTGCCAGGGTCTGTGGAGGGTTGTCTGTTATGCAGGGGAATGACTGTGTAGCTGATCTCTATTCACTTGGAATAAAACCTGCATGGAGTCTGAGTTTGATCGATCTGTTGAGGGTGTGGCTAAATCATGCTTAATGATATTTCAGATGCATTCAGGGATGTTGTCAGGACCCATCAATGCAGGATTTTTAGCTGTTGATAGCACTTTTAGGACTTGATCTTATCTGATAGCTGCAGCTGAGTCTGTTTCATATATATTTTGTGGGATAGGTGGAGAGGAGATAGGGATAAAGTTTGAGCTGAACTTATTGGATAGTAAGTTCACTATACCTTCAGCCTCATTGCATGTAACATTATTCCCAATCAGCTCAGTGCATTGCTGCATTGTGCTTCTAAGATTACAAGCATAACTGAAAAAGGCCCAATGATTGTCTTTGATAACTATTTTAAATCTTAAACTTGACATCGGTCAATTTTATTAAGCAGCTGAGTTGCTTGCTTATAACAGTGGTGAGGGCTCTATCATTCAAGGAATTACTGTTACTACTTTTGGTTAAAGTTCTCTTCCTTTTACTCTAAAGCTTGCTGATATTATGGTGCCACCACTAGGGTTTGTTTCTGTTGTTGGCCCAGCACTTGTTTCTACAGGGAACAGCTGCATCTATGCAGATGTTTACATGTTTGTATAGTATGGTGGTGTATGATCACACATATTCAGCAGAGATAAAAGGATTTTCTGTGGATTTGAAGCTTGGCAATGTATCACTTAAAGTAGGTAGTTTGCTAATAAGACATTTCTAAAAGTACATTGGGTGGAAAGGGTCTCTGGTATCAATTTTATTTTGAAAGGGTTGGCTTTATGGTCAGACCTAACAAGTCATGAATATATGGAAAGGATGATACAAGATGCTCTCATATTAGTAAGAACAAGATCCAAGATGTTATCCTCCTTTGTGGGTACTCTGACTAACTGTTCCAGGGCATTTGTATTGACAAAGTCCAGGAATTTCTGTGCTTGTGCACTGGTGGTGGTGTAGATTTCACAGTTTATAGATGGGCAGCTTAGATCACCTAAGAAAATATTACTGAGTTTAAAAATGATGCATTCTGGTTCATGTAGACAGGTTTAGTGGCATTCCTGCATCATACAGCAAGTTCCATAGCTACCTAATATATAGTACAGGACCTTTCTGTGGGTTATTTGGACATGAAGAAACCCTAGTGCACCATGCTGCTTTATTAGCCTTGATGTGAGTCTCTTCTGAATTAATATTTACACACATCCACTGTTTTTACCTTCCTGCACAGTAGGTGGTCTAAACATGGTCACAGCCTTGCAAAGCTTAAGTACTCTCCACCATTTTAAGCCATGTCTCAGTCACTGCACAGACATCTACACCTTCCAGGATGAGAAGGGCTGGTAGGGAGTGGAGTTTTTAGTTTAGACATCTAGTATTGATCAGTAACACCTCCATATTTTCCTTCAATTGCTTCATTATGTTGGTGGGTTTATCATGTTGCCATTGCCTTAAAAAGGTACCATGGGGGAAGGACAAAGGCTTTGCTAATAATTGAAACCCTACAGCAGAAAGATGCAGGTGATCCTTGGTGAAGCAGCTTGGTCTGTTGATTATATCCTCCCAGGCTAACAAATATTGGACCCCATTTAAATGACACCAAAAACTAATTATTGAAGTCAAGTATTTTTTGCGCATACTGTGGCATCATCCTTGGAGAAGTTAGAATACTGCTCATTTGCTAGACTCATACCTTCTGATGCACATAGTCTGAGAGGTCCACCATGTCTCTCTTCATACAGCCCGGTGAGGTATATCTCAAGTCATTGACACCCACTTGCAACATGACAGAGTTATACAGGTACTTGTTATTCAATGACTTGAGTACATATGTGATCTGATGGATTCTGTCACCAGAAAGCAACTAACCACCACTCTTTCCCTGCTCTTTTTGGTAAGTTGTACATTACTATGTCTTATAATGGAGTTGTCTATAACAAGAATGTTTGAATGGTTGCTGCCTGCCTTACAAGCTCACCATCCATGACTTTGGGACTCCTTGTGCTATGTGAGCAGGTGGACTTAACTTACTGATTGTGATTTTTGCCTGTCACATTTTGGAGGACCTTTACATTTAGGCAAGTTAATCTTCAAAACCTCAGCATATGACTGATTACGTGTATTTTTATGGCCTTGTTGAGATGTGGTGTGTGGCGTACTGCTGATGATTTTGTTGCCTGAGTTTAGTGTGTATAAGATATTTGCATCCATGGATATTGTATATATGTACATCTGTATTACTGCTGTTTGAGTAATAAATGATCACCAGAAAGCATGAGAACATACCTCAATTGTCCTAACTTTTGCTTCATATTTTTGGTCTGTTCCTCATAAAAATAGTGGTTTTCTAGAAAAATCGGTGAGGACTGAAGTCACTAAATAATGACTCACATTTGAATTTCATTCTTTATATCTCTTAGAAAATGCATGATAACACATCTTTTATTCTAAAAACCTTCTAGGTTTATAAGAACAGTGTTTAAAATTTGTCCCTATTTTTGGACCTTTGTCCAGATTTCTTCTGCTAAGAGATTGAGAGAGATGCATCACTATATTCCCCCCCTCTAAAATTCTAGAACACTGTGTTCACAAACAAATTATGCCCTATCTCACTAAAGAAAGCCTCATCACTCCCACCCAACATGGCTTCGGCCCACGCTATTGCACATCCACTGCACTCATATCTTTCACCAACACCATCTCCTTAGCCAGAGACAACAATAAGCTAATGTTCTGCCTCGTCTTAGACCTCTCCAAGGCCTTTGACACTGTCTCACACTCCAGTTTACTCTCCAAACTTACTCAACTCAATCTTTCCTCATCAACTATCTCTTGGTTCAATAGCTACCTGACAGGTAGACAGCAATCTGTTAAATGGCATTCTGCTCTCTCTCTCTCTCCCTTTCTCCTCATCAAAATGGGTGTCCTTCAAGGCTCTATCCTGTCCTCAGTCATCCCTCATACAGTACGCAGATAATTCCACAATAATCATTGCGGATAACCCATCAGACTTGCTGTTCATACTGTGGTACATTTACTCATTTACTGTACAGCTACAACTACGTGTCCTATAAGAATTTCAGTAAGCAGCTTCTCATGGCAGATGTTTAAAAAGGTATACATTGTCAACATATCATAGGGCTGCTCTGCATTCCACTTGTTAAACGTACTTTTTTCTTTTACTGCTGCATGCTGGGTTATCACTTGACTTCAGCTGGTTTGTCCTTCCTCAGTTTATTACAGCATTTTTTTAAAATATGTAGTCCTTTCAATAATGGGAATTCAAATGTGTTCAACAGATATATTAGACAGTATGAGAAAAGCTGGGATTGTTTGTGGAATATTTCAACCAATGTGGGGTATGCTATATTTTAATATCTGAACTCAAATCCCTAAGAATAGTCAAAATGAAAATATCATACAACAAAATTCTCTTGAAAAATTACATACAGGCTTTTAATCTTTTATAGTAATTCATTTCACCTGAATGTTTATTTTACCTTAGATACCGTTTAACAGATCCAATTTTATTTTAACAGCAATTTATGTCACTATAAGGGATTGAAAATATTATACATAAGAACTTGGTGGTAATTGGTTGTGATGCTTACAGCCATAAGATAGAATTAAAAAAAAAACACCTTCATATACAAAACAAGAAATAATAAGAACATTTTGGAAAGGCCTTTAGTGAACACCATTAATTTGTTTCCATTGACACAGATATGTGGTAGGTGTCACCAATGTAGTTTTATTGAGACCTACTAGACTGGAAAATTGCTTGATAAAGTATGTAAGTACAAGAAGGGTGGTAAATATTGTTGGTCTGAATGGGTGTTTTATCTTGCCTGCTGTTGTCACTGTAAAGCATTTTACATTGACATGACAAACAATGCCATAAATAAGAGGATATATCAAATGCAAGTTTTTGGTCCTTGAGCAAGTTGTAGCTAAAGCTTTTTTAGGGGATTAGAAAAACAAGCCCTTACACAAGGAAATGTTTTGGCAATTAAGACTTCATCCCTCTAATCCTCCGGGGGATCAAGGACAGCATATCGATACTAAGTGAACTCAGGATACAAGCTAATATTATGTAGGGACACATTTGTCAATGATACAGAATTGTGATTTGGTTACTTTGTAATAATTTTCAGTATGGTGGTGCTTTAAAAAAAGCCCTTGGTTCATAGGTTCATACATTAATACTAAGCTAACTGTCCTTGCGAGCCATTTTAAGCCCAGCCAATTATCCCTTGTAAGACCCAAACCCTGCACCTTGTGTTTGTAAGGCAAACACCTTAACCATTAGGCCACCCTTTAATCTAAAAGTACTGTCATTGGTTGAGTGAAAGGGAGGTGTGTGCTCTTTTTACCATTTAATTGATTAAGCTGCAGTTAGTAAAATGGTTCTGATGATGTCTTCTTTTAATAAAGACGAAAGTGCTAAACCATTTACTGAATAATATTTAATTGTTTTCTTGAGTCCCCTGGTTTGCAGTTACTGTTTTTTTTGGTTAATTTACATTTTTTGTTACCGATTTTAGATCGGGTACTTCTGGTGTAGTTTTGGACATTTCAGAAAGAATGTTCTATAGTTTCCTCTTGACAATATGAACATATTATATCACTTTCTTTTTGTGGCATATTTCTTTTTACTGGCAATTTATCTACTACCAGTTTCTACAAAAAATCTTGACATTCTACTTCTGATTACACCATTTGCTTCTTATTTTTATAGCTTTAAATTTTTCATCTGTTAGATTTTCCCATGGTTTTACATAGTAATGTTTTATCATTACATTCTTATACCATACTTTACTTTTTTCTATATCATCAATTATTATTTTCCACAAAAATAATTTTATTAACATGTTATTTCTTCATTTATACACTATTTCTCTTTTACTCTTTTTTACCACACCCAAAATTTATCATACTTATATTTATACAGTTTTGATACTAATTTCTTATCTTTTTCAATTATCCACTTTAACACTTTGTACAAATTTTAACCTTAAACCACCTCTTCCTTTATTCACATACAACACTCCTTTTTTTTTTACTTGGTTTAATCTAGAACCCCATCTAAATGAAAAAATATCTTCAATAATTCCTTTCAAATACTGTTGGCAACATAAATGCACTTGCTAAGTATGCTCTTTCCCATCAGTACTGAATTGATCAAATAAGCCCTTTTTCTAAATGATAATTTACATGTTTTCCAGAAAAGACAAGTTTGATTTATTTGTTTTTTCCTACTGAATTCTACTTGCATTCTTATTGCCAAATGTTATACCTAACACAGAAATTTCATTCATTGTAAAATAAATACCCCAATCTTTAGTACATCACCTAAATGTTTACTTTTCTCTTTATTTAAAATAATCCCTATCATTTCTAAGCATTCATTGTGCAAATTTTTACTTCTTTTATCCAAAATTTGTTTTTTCAATCATTATAATGTCATCTGCATATGTTAACAGAACTGGAATTCTTGACACTTCAGGTACTATATACCCCCCTTTCATTTTGCAATTTATTTCATATACTATCACATTCATAACTAATGTAAAGAGTAAACAACTTATTACCCATAAGATTTCATGTCCAGTTGTATCAAATGCCTTAAGGTCTCCTATCACAATCTTCACTTCTTCTTTTCTGTTCATAAAATCATCCTGAATTTCTCTAACTAGCATTAATAATTCTTGACAACCATTCCCCTTTATACTATATATGCTATTTTCCATAATATTTCCCATTTTAGGTTCAAATCTCTTTTGTATTATTTTCATAAAAGTCTTATAATCATTATTATTTAATGCTACTGGTCTACAGTTTCTTAATTCTCTTCTATCTTCCTTCATCCATATGAATTTAACTATTCCACTATATAATTCTTTATACATAAAACCTTCATTTAACTATTAATTCAAAATGTTTATAAAATATTTTTTTGCCATTCCCTTAAATTTTCCATCTAGGCCTGCAGCCGAATCTTTACTTACTTGTCCTAATGCTTTACCTAGCTCATTTAATGAAATTGCCTTTTCCAACTCTTTATTCTCTTTTTTTGGTTAACTTTTTTACTTTCTGCATTTATTCACTACCTTCTTTCTTTCTTTAAATATTTTGTACAGATTGCACTACACTATTCATAATCTTTTCCTTAGTTCTTTCAATTTCTCCGTTTACATTTTTTATTTCTCTCATTACACTACCACTTTCCTTTACTAATTTGCTTAGGTAACCTGATTCTTCTCTTTTTCCTTGTAAAAATATCTATGCTTATATAATAATTCTTGCATTTTATTCTTGATTTCTTTCATATATTTTGTTTTCTTTGTCAACATACTTGATAGCATTATGTTCTAATCTTCCAATGTGTTATATGTTTTTATATTTTTCTTTCTCTAATTTTATTACAACATATTGCCACTGTAAAAAAAATTCATATATTACCTTAAATATCACCCCAATGCTGACCACTTTTTTATAAAATGTTCTCATATTGATATGATCTTTACATATCTGTTTTATTAATATTTTTCTTTCTTCATTCTATACTTTCTCATTTATCCTTTTTATTCCTGTGCCTATATTTTATATTTTCCTTGTTTTCCTTTATCTCTAGCCATATTGTAAGATGATTTTTCTCCTTCTCCTACAACTAAACCTTCTGATACTATAAAATAATATATTTCAGTTCTATATATACCCCTTTTGTAAGTCGATTCATTTTTTCCCAAAATTTGAACTTACCACATCTTATAACATCTAACATTTTTCATAAATCATTTCCTTTCTTTCTACACTAGCTTATTAAATCACAAAGTCTCCTGTTATTCACATTTTATCACTACATAGTCTAAAATCTGATGAAATAAGCTTTCCCTTTCTTTACAGTTAGTATAAGCATACAACATTATAATTCTTTAGACTTATTCTTTCCATTTAAAATCTACAATTGTTAATCTTTCCTTTTTTGCTAAAGTTACATCTAATATCTATAGAATGTGGCTATTCCAGAACATCTCTCATTTCCCAAAGTCCAGATTATCTTTCCTGCACAGTTACTTTGTTTGTAATCTTTCATTTATTAAAAATCTTGTCTATTCTAGTATAATTATATCTACATCACATGCTTTACACCACTCCAAAATTCCTATTCTTCTTACTGTATTCTTAATACTATTCACATTTATAGAAAGCACTCAAACATTTTAATTTTCCTTTTTCCTTAGATTTATGGTGTCATAAATTCATAGTTAACTAATGGGCTAGCTTTCTTAATAGGTCATTGGAAGCCTAACCAATTTTACTTCCCATAGATGAGAATCAAACTCTGTATCTTGTATCTGTGAGTCAAACACCTTAACCATTATACCAACCTCCAATCTTTAGCTGCATATATTCCTTTTTATCAATTTCCATTCGTTTTTTTCTTTTGTACTTATCATTTTAACTGCTCTTTTTCTGTCTTTTACTCTTACACCAATACAATTATTTTTCTCCTTGTATTTCCTCAGTCTATATAATTTATTTCAGAACCTCTTTGTTCATTTTCTTCATTGTTTTAATTTTCCTTACTGTTATTTTCATTTTTGCAACCCATCTATAAATGTCCACGTTTGTTACATTTCTAACATTTCAATTCACATTTTTTGCATCATTTCACATATCTCCACAAATATAACATTTTCGTTTGTTACAGATATGTATCAAATTTCTTTTTTTCCACAAAAAAATAAACATGTTTGGATTGTCCCCAGTATTTTGCAGCATCCCTATTCCCCTCCACATTTATCATGCTTGGTATATGTACAATTTTTCTGTTTCTATTTTTAACACAACATTGCAATCCCAATCACCGGTCTATAAACCCTTTTTGTTATAAACATTTGCAATGTCCAGCACTTCTGTGGAATTGTACATGAGTCTTCTTTTTTATTTCCTGTTAAATGCTTTTGTCACATAATGATTCCATGGGTAACAGTCTTTCTTTTTTCCATATTCTCCAAGAAAAATTTCCAATGAAAAAACAATTTCAAACATAATGCACAAAAAGTCTCTTTGTTAATAAGAATAAATGCTCTTACTTCATGTGCTTTTATGCCCAAAGGAGCTATTGCATTGTCCCACATTTCATACCTGCCCATTTCTTTGTCTTCTTATATTTATTTTATTTATTTATTGACATTTGTTAAGGGGGTTTGTCCAACTGGGCTTGTGGCCCATTTTCAGTGGAGACCCAAGGAGAAAAGCTCCAGTAATACATTTTAAAACAAGTACAATTTTAAACAATATTGATATAATAGCAGTTATAGCAAACCAATTCACATATGTTGGGATACATGCATAAAGTAAAAGTTGCATCAAAAAGAAGCTAAGTAACAATTTTACGTTGATATAGTTCAATAGGTCAACAATGAACATTTTTTGTTTGTATAAAATTGTGCAAATGCATAGTAGACACATTGGAGAGAGGTGTAATGAGGTACTAAGTATAGTCCTTTTGAGGGTACAAAAAGGGAAGGAAGACTAGGTAGGGTCATGGCAAGGGCAGGTTCTGGAATTGAGAAAATAAACTTTTAGTTCATTTTTAAAGTGTGAGGTGTGGGAGATTGAACGTAAGTCAAGGGGAAGTTTGTTCCAAGCATGGGCAAGGGAGTGTTTGTAGAGTAGTTTGCCTACTGACCTTTTTGGGTGGTAGATATCAAGTAATTGTTGGTTAGAAGTACGGAGGGTCCGGGATGGGATGTAGATGGAGACTAAGGAAGATAGAGATGGACAGAAGGAGGGTTTATAAAGAATAGAGTGTAGCATATGAAATTGATAAGATAGCAGAAACTGGGGAAGTTCAAGCCATTGAAGAGAGTTTAAAGAAATGCAGTGGTGTGAGTTGTATGGGGAGTTAGTAATGAATTTGGCTATTTTATGGTAAGTCTGTTGCAGTTTGTTTAGAGTGGTGGCCTGGATATTGGTAAGAACTGGGGCGGCATATAAGAAGGAGGGGAAGAGGAGTGCCTGGCCCAGGGTAGGTCTAGATTCAGGGGTTAAGAATTTTTTTTCCGATATAGCAGGCCTAGTTTCTGGTTTGTTTTTTTTATACATTGGATTATGCATAGGTTGAACTTGAGTTTGTCGTCGATAATGACCCCTAGGAGTTTTGTGTGGGTGTCAGGTTGGATATTTGTATTGTTAGAAGTTGTAATAAAAAAAGGAGGTTTTGTGATGAGAAAGAGAACGGGAAAGGAAAAGTAGGAGTTTGGTCTTTTTGGGATTTAGGATCAATAGGTTGTGAGAGAGCCATTGTTCAGTGGATAGTAGGGCCTGTTGGGTCGGGGAATGTAGTTCAGGAATGTTATTTGAGATGGATATAAGTGTGGAGTCGTCGGCATACTGAATAGGGCAGGATTCTTTGCATGAGGTGTAAAGATCATTGGTGAAGATGTTAAACAAAAGGAGTCCCACGATGGAGCCTTGGGGAACACCAGTGGAGATGGGAAGGAAAGATGAGGAGGATGAGAGCCATTTGACAGATTGTTCCCTGCCAGATAGGTAACTATTAAACCAAGCAAGTGCGGAGGGGGATAGGTGGAGATTTGCAAGTTTGGATAGTAGTAGAGGATGAGAGACAGTATCAAAGGTTTTGGAGAGATCTAGGAAAAGATAGGAAATGAGTTTATTGTTCTCTAGGGCCCCTGCAATGATATGAGTGAAGGAGAGGAGGGCAGTGGTGAGGACGAAATCCATGCTGGGTAGGGGTTAAGTAAGTGGTGTGTAAGGAGGTGATGGAGAAGCTGTGAGTGAATACATTTTTCTAATATCTTGTAGAGGGGGATCAGAATGGTAATGGGTCGTTAGTTTGAGGGGTCAGTGGAGTTTCCACCTTTATGAAGAGGGATAGTGAAGAAAGATTTCCAAAGGGTGGGGACAGTTGATTCCAGAATAGATCGATTAATTAGTATAGATACAGGATAGGCAATTGAGTCAGCAGCAAGTTTGAGGAATGTAGGAGATAGATTGTCAGTGGAAGGAGAGCAAGGTTTTAGCTTGAGTAATAGAGATTTGATGTAAGTAATGGGAACTGGCTCAAAAGAATACAAAGTTGTGTTAGTGGGACTTGGAGAGGTGCGTGTCGAAGTAGAGTTTGGCTTAGAGGTTACCAGATTTTGGATGGAAGAGATAAAGTGTTTATTCAGGAGGGTAGCTGTTTCCTTAGAGGAAGAGTTAGGGTATGGGGAGGGATTAGAGGGCTTTCCAGGATAGAGGATGTTGTTGAAAGCTGACCAAAATTTTTGAGGATTGGATTTGTTGTTAAGCTGAGCAGAGCTATAGTATACCTTTTTGTCATTAGTTGTATGTTTTTTTGCAAGGTTCCTCAGTTGCCTGTATTTTTGAAGAAAAGGTGGTTATTTAGTTTTAGTCCAGGTTTTCCAAGCATGATCTCTTTGTTTCATAAAGGACCTAGTCTCTTTGGAGAGCCAAGGAGCATGGTTTGATTTTACTTTGATCTTTATAGAGGGAGCTAAGGAGTTTAGAGTATTCATAAAGATGCTATTGAAAGTGCTTACAGAATCGTTTAGGGGGAGGTGTTTTAGAATGGACCAATCTATGTTGTGGAGAATGGAGTTAAATTGGGATGAATTGAAAGTCGATACGATTCTTAAATTTGAATCCTTACCATGTACTTCCGTTTTTTATTTTCTTTTGCCTTACATTCTGCTAATCCACTTTTGCCATCTTTTACTTTCTGTGCATATGTTTTCTTTTCCTTTTCACCGCTATGTTTCAAGTTTGCCTCTTGCATCCACCTTTTGTATTTTCTACATAATGTCCCATCAAGAAACATCTCCTTCATTTTCTGGCTCACTCTGCACCACCATTTCTTTAAGAAAACCATCCTGCAAATAAGGTCTGTAATGATATATCCATCATTTACTGAATCATCTCCATCAAACAGGTTTCTTTGAAACAGTTCTTCATAATGTGGCACACATTCACCAGTGTCAATATTCACTTTTTTCTTCATTTGTTTCACTACTCCATCATATCCTTCTTTCTCCATCAACCTCCGTGTTTCTCCAAGAAACCTCTGTGTCTTAAATGGAAACATGAAGTACTCCTCCAAAATGGGTCCCACTCACAACAAAGACAAGTAAGAAAGGTTAATAATGGCAACCCAGGATGGTGGACTACATACATACTGATTTACAAAGTCCATCGAGCATGTGGGATAAATGTAGAATTTGTAAAAATGAACTGGAGACAGTGTCACATTTTCTTGCTGGGAGTGATACACTAATTGCTGAGGGCCTGTAAAATGAAAGGCACAATAATGTGGCAAGGCCATTGCATTGGGAATTTTGCACACACTACAATATAGAAGTAGCTGAGGAGCACTGGAAACATGACCCAAAAACCATTACAAAGATGACACAATGAAGTATATATTACATGGGATCACTTATTAACAACAGTTCAAAAAAACAGATGCGAAAAAGCCATAAATAGTAGTGCATGAAAAAAAGGCAAATGTAGCATTGATCTGTGAAATTGCTACACCTAGTGATTATAGTGTCTTATGTAGGAAGAGTCACTAAGTCATAACATACCAAGATTTGCAGGCAGAAATGAGAAGAAAGATATAAAGAGTAGAAGAAAGATACAAACAATGAGACTAACAGAAGAGAATCTACAGTGGTACTTAGAGATGCTACCAATACACATAACTCCATATGAATTGCGTATGGAGTCAGTTCTGGGCACACTGCGGGTGCTGCAAAGGGCACTTTTGGCTAACATCAGAGATTTAAACACTACTAAGTTTCATGAAATTTAATCATACCCTGATTTAGGAATGGTGCCTATTCCCGTCATGGTATTAGAAACCCCATAGTCTTGGAGAAATTAAACCATGATTACATAAAAGAGTAGGACTTGCATAATAATGCCACTTGGTATTCTGGGCCTGGAGTTACACAAAGTCCAGTGTTCTATGTAATTGCCTTTCTGTTACGAGTACCAAACCTCCAGTTCTGTGAAGCACCTTAAGGCAGACTGTGATCAGTGAATTCAGCAAGTGGTTAAGTTACTTAATTGTGCATGAAAAATGAGAACCATCATAGTGAACAAATAAACCAAACATAGCTTTAAGATTTCAGTTCAGTTATTTACTCACTCATTTAACTTTTTTATATTTTTATAGTTCCAGCTCACCACTGCCTAGATTTGTAATACAGAGGTACTTCTCATCTATTTTACTGCTAATAAGAATGAATAAGTTAAAAGAGATCCACAATTACAGTGAAAACATTAACTATTTCATGCCAGATATAGATACAGGGCTGTAATTTAGTGGAGACAGGGAGAAATGTTAAAACAGACAAGTTGTGGCCATTAGATGGAACATAAGGGAATAATGTTTAAATGACAAACCTAAAATAAATGTATTACACTCCTTATTTAAGAACGTGAACAACATTTGAAGAGTGAATATGAGTGCTCATTGGTGTGAAAAGTGGTGGAAAATTTTATTTTTTTAAATAATTTCTTATTTAATCACATAATTACCAAACGTAATGGGGTAGAATGCAGAAACATTAAGAGAAGATGGAGATGTTACAGTAATTTGTTAATAATCTGATTATCCTCGCAGGACAGTAAAGAATAAGCATCTGGACTCAGTGTCATGGTCCTCACTGTGTTCTAGCCATGGATACACCTGTAACTCTGGTTCTAGACAAAATTGTTTGCAGCATTTGTGACCTTTCAACAGTGGTTGCACCAAAAAGCCTGTTATCATTCAGACGTTCTACCAAATCCAACTAGCCTCCCCCAGATTATCTCCAACCAATGTTAAGGGCTGGTGAGGACTTCAATGCACCCTGGGGCAGCATGACACTGTTGATGTTTGTTTTTTTTATGTTTTTTTTAAATTATAAGTTCCCACTCCTGAACAGAAGACTATGTTATAGCATACAGCACTGAAGTGGCATGTAACTTACAAGTGGGAGACTGTGCATTACTTTAGTGTATAGCAGTGCAGCATTGTATGCGTTGCACAATTGAGTCTGATTATGGTATTAAGGCACATAAGATTACAGCACTGTTTGTCTTACATGTGAAGGAAATGAGAATTATGTTAAGGTACACAGCAGTCCAGCACTGTGTGCTTTGCCTATGAGGGGACTGAGGACTACATTAGAGAACAGCAATACAGCACTATATAGCTTATATATGGCTGGACAACGAACTATGTTAGGACACAAAACAATGGAATAATACATGCCTTATATCTTGGGGAACTGAACACTGTAATATGCTACTCAGCAGTGTCGCACTGCATGTGTCCTACATGAGGGGTGTGACTGCGCACTATAACAGGACACATAAGACTATTGCAGTATGCATCTGACATGAAGAGAATGCAGCATATTATTGGGGTATGCAGCAGTGTAGCGCAGTGTGCCTTACATTTTGGAGGACTCAGCATTGTAATGTGGTGCACAGCAGTGATGTATTGTGTGTGTCTTACATGAGGAGTGTAACTGGGCACTATGTTAGGACACATACTGTGCATCTTACTTGAGAGGAGTGGAACACTTTATTAGGGTATGCAGCACAGTGTGAATTATATTTTGGGAAATAAGCAACTTATTAGGGAACACAGCACAGTGTGCAATCCATTTTGTAGGGTTGAGCACCTTGTTAGGGTGCACAGCTGTGCAGCACAGTGTTCCATACATTTAAGGAGGCTAAGTATTATGTTACACCACAACACACAACAATTCCACACTGTTTCTACCTTACATGAGAAGGTGACAAACAGTCAGGAACACCGCTGTTAAGTTATTTTGAGAAGTTCAGAAATGTACTAAACTATAATGTATTTTTTTACATCTTTATGTTGCAGCACCAAGCTACATATTACTTTGTTTTTTCTCTCAGTGAATAATATTACAAAAGTACACAATCTTGCCAGATTAGCAGCAGATATTAAGCTATACTGACGCCAATATGGCTCACCCTTATATGTCCACACAATTCTGTAGCTGAAGTATTACAAATGCAGAGACAACTGTATATGGGAATTTCATCTATTTGTATGCTGCACACGTTGTGTGAGTTTGTGTGCATGTGTACTGGTGTGTGTGTGCCTGTGTGTGTGAATGCACATCTTGCATGAAGTACCATACCTCTCAACTATCCACAATTTCACATAATGCAAAGATTTTTGCCTCACAATTTTAGGCTGTTCTTGATAAAATGTGTGGTTTTCTGGCAAATCATTGAGGATTAATGTCAGTAGACAACAAAATCCATTTGAGTTGCAAACTTCATACCATTCAGAAAAAAATACATATTTATGAAAAACCTGTTATTCTAGTGACTTTCTAAGTTAATATGTACAATATTTAAAATCTGTCCCTATTTTTGAGTCTTTTTCCCACCATTATATTTGGCAATGTCCAGATTTCTTGTAATGAAAAGTTGAGAGGTATAGGATCACCGGAGGTTATTAGGCACATGGCCCTGGGGCCCTTACAAGCCTAGACAAGAGTTTATCCCCAAAAACAAATCTCAGTCAGCACGTATTGCCCCTGTCAATGAGGGACACAGTTGGAACCCCTGGGACAAATTTGTGTTTTCCAATCTACTCATCAAAGTTGCACTTGAAGAGGGTCAGCAAGGTACTGTGTTTGATGTGTATGGGAAGTCTATTCCAGAGACAGAGCAGCCTTTGGGAGACAACCCTGTCTGTCCAGCAGGTTTTATTGATGTCGCACATTAGATTCAGGCCTTTCAAGTGGGTAATGCATGAGGAGTTAGACTTAAGGATATGGAGCATCTCTAGTAGGGCAGGGTCGGAGATTGCCTTGTAGGTGAGACACAGATCACCTCTGAGCAATCTGTATGATACCAAGTAGAATGACAGTGATTTGAGCCTGTCCACATATGACAGGTTTTGGAGGCCATGGATTCTCTTTGTGAGGTATTTCTGTGGCCTTCTCAGTTGGTGCAGATGTTTGGAGAGGTGCTTACCAAACGGGGAGTTATACTCAGTTATTGGTCTACTGAGGGAGGAGTATAGAGAGATAATAACCTCCTTTTTTTCTGGATGAAATCCCTTTACTTATGAGATGAAACAAGTAAAAGGCTTTTCTCACCACTGCCGCTATATGATGGTTGAATGTGAGATTGTTATCAACCTGAGTACCCAGGTCTCTCACCACAGGTCGTGTGCTTAGGGGGTTGCCATTAATGTGATAATCAGTAGGGGCTGTATTTTTGCCGAATGGTATGATGATACTTTTTTTGCATTTAACTTGAGGCCATGACTTTGGCACATCATTTGGGGAGTCAATGACAGCATCCAACTTACAGTCATCCACAGACCTGGTCAGCCATAGGCCTTTTGTCTTTGCCTGTACCTTTGAGAAGTAGATGCCAAAACGTAGGGGTCCCAGGACAGATCCCTGGGGAACTCTACAAGTGACAAGTCTACTATCAGAGGTGGAGGCACCTATTTTGACTTTGAAGGTCCTGTCAGTGAGCCAGTTGGCCACTCACTTGAAGAGATAGGGATTTACACCAAGTTATGTTAGCTTCTTGATGATGCCTGAGTGGAGGATTGTGTCAAAGGCCATGGCCAAGTCAAGGTAAGCTGTATGTACTGACTTTCCCTCATCTAGGGCCTTAGTGACAGTCTCAAGGAATTCAACCAGGTTTAACAGGCAAGCTCTGTCTATAACAAATCCAAACTGGGCGGAGTCAAGTGCTTGGAGATTCATAGGTTCATAGGTTCATAGGTTCATACTAGGCTATCTGCCCAAGGGCATTTACAAGCCTAGCCCATCGTTTTGTGGCTTACGCCACCCCTTTAGTATGGGGAACTATACCCATTATTTTGCTGTGCCTCTGTCGAGCAGTGACACTGAGGTAATCCCTGGGGTATATCTGCGATCTCCCATCCATTGGTCAAGATTTCTCTTGAACAAGGCCAGCGAGGTGCTCTGCCTCACATGTACCGGGATTCTGTTCCACAGCATAGGGAGTCTTTGGGTGATGAATCTATCCCTCCAGCACGTCCTATTAATAGCCGTGTCAAGGTTTAAGTCTCCCGCCCTTGTGGCTCTGATGGATCTAGATTTTTTGAGGTGAAGCATATTCATCAAATCTGGGTTTGACATGGCCTTGTATGTTAGGCAAAGGTCACCTCTGAGCAACCGCTAGGCGACTGAATAGAGCTGGAGTTCTTTCAGTCGGGCAGCATAGGACAGATTTTTGAGACCCTTTATCCTTTTGGTGAGGAACTTTTGTGGCCTCTCCAGCTGCTGCAAGTGTCTGGTCAGATACATTCCGAATGGGGCATTATACTCAATCATTGGTCTGATGAGTGATGAGTAAAGGGAGACTATGACCTCCCTTGATCTAGATGAGAATCCCTTCATGATAAGGTGGGCAATGTAGAAGGTCTTCCTAACTACTTTAGCTACATGGGTATCGAATGACAGACTACTATCAACCTGGGTCCCCAGGTCCCTGATAACTTCTTCTGTGCTCAGTGGATTGCCACCTATTTGGTAGCTAGGGGTAACCTTGTTTTTCCCGAAGGGTATGACTATGCATTTTTTGGCATTTAACTTTAGGCCGTGGCTCTGGCACCAGTTATCCGTTTCTGTGAGACCCTTCTGAAGGATATCTGTGTCAGATGTGTTTTCTACTATGGCGCCCAGTTTGCAGTCATCTGCAAACTTTGTCAGCCATAACCCTCCTGTGTTTGCTTGTACTTCGGAAAAGTAGATGCCAAACAAGAGTGGGCCCAGGACTGAGCCCTGTGGGACACCACTTGTGACAGGCTTTGAGTCTGACATGGCGCCAGCAGCTCTGACCCTGTGGGTTCTGTCACTCAGCCAGTTTGCTAAAGAAGGCCTTATGATTGTCTTTTGAGTCTTTAGCTATTTTTCTCTCAAAATTTGCTTTGGATGATTTTATGAGAGCTCTTAGTTTTTTACTTGTAGTGATCAAGGGTGTCTTACCTTTTAAGGATTTTGCTCTATCTTGTAGTAGCTTCCTCCTTTTGTTGTAGAGTTTGTTTATGGCTGGGGTCCACCAGACTGGACGCTTGCCTTTGGTACAAAGAGTCTTTGTTTTGCTTGGGATTGCCTTATCCATGCAGTCCTGCAGGTGCTTATAGAAGGCATTTGTAAGTGATTCAGTGGCTTGAGTACTGTTTTCCGCCGGCTCGGGGGCCTTAAAGGAGACCACACTAGTCTTTAGAAGTGTGAAGTCGGCTTTTGAGAAGTTCTTTACTGTGGTCTTTTTATTTCAGGTGGGGTGGGATGAGGACCTCCAGCGAGATTAGTTTGTGGTCTGATCTCACCAGTGAGGGGTACACCTCCGGTGTTGAACATTGTGCTCCCATGTTCGTGATGATGAGATCAAGTATGTTATCTCCTCTTGTGGGGATGGTGACTAGTTGTTCCATGGCATTTGAGTTTATGAATTCCAGGAACTTTTGGGCTAGGGTGTTTGGGCTTGAGTAGTGTTCCCAGTCTATATTAGGGTAATTGAAGTCACCTAGTATGATGGTGTTTGGTGATACATTTATCCCTCTAGTGTTTTCAGGAAGGCCATGTGAGGTTCCTGAGTTTGTGAGGGTGGCCTGTAACATGCTACAATTTGCAGAGCAGTCTTGCCTATGGTTAATTGCACCTGGATGGTCTCCGATGCATCGTGCGTTGCCACCAGTCTTGAGGTGTGGGTGTCCTTGATGAATATGGATACCCCTCCTTTCTTGGTATTGTCCAGATTTTGGGGCCGGAACGCATGATATGAGGTAAAACCTGATAGCGCTGGGGTGCTCTCAGGAGCCTTGAACCAGGTTTCTGTCACAGCACAGACATCGATGTTCTCCATACTGAGAAGGGCCTCGAGTGCGTGCATTTTGAGATTTAGACTTCTGGCATTGAGCAGCATTACCCTTAGTTTTTTTCCTTTTTTGTGTTCTAGGGTGGTAGGTTTAGAATTTGAGCCTTGCCTAAAAAGCGCACTATGGGGTGGCAAGAGCCTTTGCCAATATCCGGAATCCCAGGGTGACAGGTGCAAGCCGTCCCTTGCGAAGCAGCGTGGCTTGTCCAGCATGTCATCCCAGGCAGACAGACACTGGATCCCCTTTGAATGACACCAGTGTTTAAGCCAATTGTTAAAGCTGATCATCTTATCTCTGTATTGTGGCATCATTCTTGGTGAAGGTAGGATACTGCTCAAGGTCAGGGTCATACCTGTCTGGGCTACATAATCAGAGAGCTCCTCAATGTCTCTTTTCATGTAGTCCAAGGAGGTACGTCTCAGGTCGCTTACACCAGCGTGGACAATGACTGAGTCATATTTGTACCTGCTGTTGAGAGACCTGAGTGCTTGCGTTATGTGGCAGATTCTAGCGCCCGACAGGCAGCTTACTGTGACCTTCTCCTTACTCAGTCTGGTGAGCGGGACGTCAGTGTGTCTGACTATGGAGTCACCGATGACTAGTGTGTCTGGCATTGTGTTTGGCCTTAAGGGCTGTGACTGTTTGACACTCTGACTGTGAGGTCTATGTGTTGCAGGTGTTGTGTTCTGAGGTGGTGGTTGTTTGGGTGTCTGCTTTGGTGGCCTCTGCTGTTTTGGTAGGTTTTTGATCAGAGCCTCCGAGTATGTCTTTGTATGTTTATGTGTATGATTTGAGGTTGTAATGGTAATATGTGAGACTGGGTCTATAGTGTGTGTGGTAACCTTCTCCTCCTGACTGGTCTTGCCAGTCCTATGTTGAGAGAGCTCAGCCTCCAGTTTGGCCGTATAGTTGCATCTCTCGCATGTATTTGTGTTTTGTGGGAGGAGGAGAGGGTTGTCTGTGTACATGAGGCAATTGTAACATTGCCTCAATATTCCCAGGTTCACCAGCTGAGCAGGAGAGGACACTAGCAACTGATCCCTCGACATGCTAGAAGGAATAGACAAAAAAAACTTTAAAAAGATTCCGGGGGACGTGGTGACCGAGAAATGGGGGGTTGCCTTTTTGGGGTACTATCTATGACAAGAGTGCCGTATCAAGGTAATAAGTACTGTAGGAGCAAGTGCTACATTTAACAGATAGAGAATAGTCTACTTGGAGTCAAGTAGAGATGATCTTTTTAATTATAGGATACGCTGATTAGATCAGTAGTATAGTTCGAGGAAGGTAGTTTTAAGGGAAAATTTGAAGAGTGGACTTTAGGTAGCCCGAATAGTTTAAACCTGCTTAACCGGCGCTGCCCTAGTGTGCAACAGTAGCAACTCCGCGCCTGCTTAACCGGCGCTGCCCTAGTGTGCAACAGTAGCAACTCCGCGCTAAATCGGGCTAAATCGGGCTAAATCGCGCTAAAGCGTGCTTTATAGCAGGGGGCTGGAAAAGACAGGAAATGACCCAAAATGGCCAACAAACCACAAGTCACTGCCCTAAACCACTCCTCTGAGGACAAATGAAGGAGTTATGGAAATGACCCCTAGTGGCCAATAAAACTACAGTTTCAAGTCAGTAACCACCTCTCCGGGGGGCAGGGAAGCTGCTCAATGTTAGTCACTGTCACTGATGAACACAGAGACCCTCCTTCAGCCCAAGCAAAAATGGCCTCACAGAAACTTTCAAACAGTTCAGGAACAGCAAGCCTGTAACTGAACTTTTTTAACTCTCAGAAAAGTGGGAAAAAAGCAAGATTTTTTTTTTGTTTTTGTTTTTTTACAGAGATAGCAGAGGTTCACAAGTAATATCAAGTTATAACAGTGCAGTAAATGACCCCACACAAGAGTGCTAGGTCAAGGACAGAAAATATGCAAGTTTTAAGAAAATAACGATTTAAAATTAAGTGCAAACAGGAAATTCAGCAAACAGCTTTTGGTTGTGCTCTAAATACAGCTACTAATACAGAAATCAAGTTTAACAAGCCAGAAAATGCTCAAGCTAGGCAGCTATGCAGAAAAACTTAGCAAATAAACAGAGAAAAAATACTTAAAATCTCAAAAGTGGCTCCCTTCTTCTCTCAGCGTTTTTTCCTCTTGGAGGGTGCTTCACCAACAGCCAACAAGCCTGAAAAGACGCTCAAACCACGAGGCAACTAGGTTTTAAGAGAGGAAGATGAAGGAGTTATGGAAATGACCACTAGTGGCCAATAAAACTACAGTTTCAAGTCAGTAACCACCTCTCCGGGGGGCAGGGAAGCTGCTCAATGTTAGTCACTGCCACTGATGAACACAGAGACCCTCCTTCAGCCCAAGCAAAAATGGCCTCACAGAAACTTTCAAACAGTTCAGGAATTGCCTATGTTCTTGTTTATGAGAATCATAATAATATGCTCCATGGCTTTACAGATCAGACTTGTCAAGCTAATGGGGTGATAGTTAGTTTCCAGGGTCAATAGTGGCATCACCTTTGTGCAAGGGGATGACAATGGTGGTTCTCCACTCTGCTGGAATGAAACCTGTACTTAGGCTGTGGTTGAATAGGGTCCTCAATGGCAAAGCCAGTTGTTGCTGGAGATGGTGCATAATACATCCTGGGATACTATCAGGTCCCATGGAAGCTGTGTTCTTTGCCTTGGATAGGGCCTTTAACACTTGATCTACAGAGATATGAAGTGAGGGACAAGTATTGGGCATGTCAAAAATGCCTTTGGTGGAGGTCAGGGGGTGAGCTTTGCACTGAACCTATTTGCTAGCAGGTTGGCTAAGTCAACAGGATCAGTGTAAGTGATACTAATTTGGAACAAACCTCAACCTTCCCATGGGTATGATAAGTGTGTGTCTGTGTCTGTCAGTGTGTGTATGTGTCTGTGTGTGCGTGTGTTGTGTGTGTGTGTGTGTGTGTGTGTGTGTGTGTGTGTGTCTGTGTGTGTGTGACAGTGTAAGTATGCAGATGTCTGTGAAATGCAGGAGCAGTATATAGTCTTACTCACTTTTTTATATAATTCACAACAGATGAGTTTTTGATGCACGACAATGTATTGCTTCTTCTTGCTTGCTTGTTTAAACAATTTTGCATTAAAAGGAAGAACTACTGTTCAAAGAAATTACATAGGTTTAAAAGCTATCCTTAGCAAGATGGCAACCAGTAAGACGTCAACACTTATAACAAGTTGGTGACCAGAGCCATCCTGTGTACATTCATTTGTTCATTTATTCAATCATTCATTCTCAAATTACTCGATTTATCCAGTTTATGCATAGTGAAGAGGCGAGGAGAGAATTTTACACACTATAGGTAATCACACATAATGTGAGAAACCGATGACGTAATTCAACACATAATTTTAAAAAATATAGATGAAAATGCAGACACAAAATATATGCCTCCATTAAACTTTGTGTGCATGTTAATGTATCATGTACAGTTATATAAAGTAGACACCAAATGGTGTTTTTCTGTCTTTGGGTTGTTGATATGGATTGGGTTTGATTTCTTACACATGTAAAGGAATATGGAAATCGTAGCTTTATAATAATATGCCACAAAATAAACATTTGTGATTGATAAGAAGACAGCTGTTCCTTCAGGTAATCTGCTTCATTACTGGGGCAGGTGAAGTTCTGGTTCTAGTGGAGATCACTTCAGTGCCAGAGGTCTTGTGAACTGTGTGTGTACCTTATAATTACTGAAAAGCTGCTTTTCTATCAGATCATGTTGGAGTCTGGATGGAATCTATGGACTGCCTGCCAGAAAAACCTGATTTTGTACTTTGTGAAACAGCAGTATACTGTTACCACAACTACAGTTTGCTACAGTAGGTCAAATTGTAAATGTACATTTATTTGTGTCATGTTTAGTATTTTATTATAATGCCTAAACTAAGCTAACACCTTCCTCATAAATAATCTTCTGCAGTTTATAGATTACGGCAGGATCATTTGTATTAGAGTCACTTTAATGCTTTAAACAATAAGCGTTATGATTTTGTAAATTGCATAGTGCACTGGCTGGAATTGGTAAAATTGCTTTCACACAAGCTCAAATAAAGACGAAATGGAAGACAGCTGACAGAACAGAACTGCTTTTGTCCCCACTTTCTGAATGTGCAGCATATACTGCATAACACTACAAGTTATCAACATTGCATGCCTTAGCTCTTAAGTATGATTTATAATATCAGTATATGAAGGTCCTAGTATATGCACTGACTAGATCAACCACAGGCAAGTAAAGAGAATGTTTCATTCCTAACAAAATACTGACTGTTTGTTGGTGAAGCAAAGCCTACCAAAATTAGGCAAATAATTTGGGGCCAAAGCCAGAAAATGATAAGCAACACACTTGAGAGCTACAGTATATAAATCAGACAATATGGATGAAATATACTAGCCCTGATGCAGAGCACATGCATGCTATTTTTAAAAGTTACACTTGAAAGGGTTTCTAAATTTACTAAGAGTAACGTATGGAGAATTCTGTTCATCTCACACTATTCAAAAGTGTGGCTAAATATAATTTTAAGGAATTTCACTGAATTTTATTAAAATGCACTTGAGTCGTTTTGCATTTTACTACACTACAGACCAAGTTGGACATACCAAATAAATTCTTTTGAAATATTATATGTAGCTTATTAAAACATGACTCATCTTAATATGTTACTGCATTTTACAGCAATTAGTGAATTTAGTAGTTAGACTTGCAGGAGATGTGTTGAAACACATGGTACCAGGATACAGCAATGTAGGCTAGGTACAACATTATGGATCTCTGTGTTATAAGAAATAATGTGGTTACAATGATAAAGTGTCAGGGTATCACATCACATACATATACATATACACACATATATATATAAATATATATATATATATATATATATATATATATATATATATATATATATATATATATATATATATATATATATATATATATATATATATACACACATATATATATATTCCCTGAGATATAGCATTCCAGACATAGCTTCTACTTGTAAACTTTATGGATACCTGCTACTCTGAATAAGAACCAGTATCATAACTGCCAACTGAGTACTGACTAGTAAGAACACACTTCACTGGTCCAGTTGTCATATTTCTTTAGGCATAGTCCATTTTCTATTTTTGTATTTATTTATTTGTTCTTGTTGCCTGGGAAAAGTCTGACTGGGTAAAACCCGTTTTCAGTGGAGGCCCGGTCAGAAAAGCTCCATATTTAAGATACACATGCTGCACATTTACAATTGCAAGGCAACATCTGTACATGAGCTTATTTACATGATTTTCAAATATTACTTACATGAACAGAAAAAGAGAGAAATTAATATATATTGGCTAATTACTGAAGAGAAAATAAAAGACAATAATAGTTAATGTATTTACAGCATGATGACTACAGGAAAAAGGTAGAACGTGGGTGTTTATGAGATTACTAATAATTTACAGAGAGACAAGTAGTATTGCAGCTTAAAAATTAATAACAAACAAGAAAAAACCTTCCGGATGGATACTGCTGTCGTGTAAAAGGTTCTTTATTAAAACCAAAGAATAAAATCCAAAGGCACAAAATGTAGAAAATGTTAGCGCTTTCGGGTGTTACCCTTCATCAGACAAAGCACAATCATTATGAGACATTATTTAAAGCATACATACGCTAATCAGGGGTTAGTAAAAAACCCGCCTATTCCTCAAGGCGGGCTTCAAAGGTATGACATCATTAAGGCCAGGCCATCTATGGGCCATAAGTTCTATAATCCACCTAGACTCAATCAGTTATGTCTGTTGTTTTATGTCCCCCCCTCTTTTATTCAGTGTAACATTCACTAAGGCCCTAAAAGTGAAAGCATGTGTCGGAAACTCATTGACATGCCTAAAAAGGGCATTGTGTACATCGCCATTTCTTATGGCTGATAAATGCTGTAGCAGCCTCACTTTAAACATATTGTTGGTCTTGCCCACATAAAAACATGGGCAAGACCTACACTCAGCCAGGTAAACTATATTTCTCGTCCTACAAGTTGCCCTAGCTTTCAGTTGTATATTCCTACCTGTAGTGTGATGCACAAGGGTCGTATCCCTATTAATATGTGGGCAGGCCTTGCATACTCCACACGGTGTACTCCCAACTTGTTTGACATAGATCCTATCCTGCATAGTGTGCTCTCTACAGAGAATATCCTACAAATTTTTATTTTTCCTATATCCAAACATAGGATGGGAACCTACAACCTTCTCAACCTTATCATCACTGATAAGGATATTCCAATTTCTCTTCACTATGTCGGTGATGTCCTTGATGTTGCTACTATAAGTAAACGTCATTTTAAAAGGATGTTCCTCTCCATTACCAGCCTTTACTGCATAAGTTCGAGAGTGTAGCCATGGTTTATAGTTTAATACCCTCTTCTCTTTACTATTCGAAATAGTCCTATCAACCATCCCACCTTTGTAGCCTCTATCTAGTAGGAAACTTTTCAACCTATTGGTTTCTCCTTCAAAAATTGAGTCATCAGTACAAATCCTTGATATTCTGCTCACCTGTCCCTGTATGAGAACCAGTTCATCCACAACCACCCCTTCTGGTGGCCCCATGTCAGGTTACATAAACGTTACGTGGACGATATTTTTATTTTGTGGGAAGGGGATGTATCGTCCATGGATTGTTTTGTGGAGTATTTACATTCCACCACACATTTCTTTAGATTCACTAAGGTAGTCTCCCATATTCGAATAGATTTTCTTGATGTTTTGATAACACAAACCAGTACAGGATTCACTACTGGCTTACACAGGAAGGAATGTTGGAAAAATACGCTGTTAACATACGATAGCATGCACCCACGCTACACCTTTCCTAGTGTCATACAGGGACAGGTGAGCAGAATATCAAGGATTTGTACTGATGACTCAATTTTTGAAGGAGAAACCAATAGGTTGAAAAGTTTCCTACTAGATAGAGGCTACAAAGGTGGGATGGTTGATAGGACTATTTCGAATAGTAAAGAGAAGAGGGTATTAGACTATAAACCATGGCTACACTCTCGAACTCATGCAGTAATGGCTGGTAATGGAGAGGAACATCCTTTTAAAATGGCGTTTACTTATAGTAGCAACATCAAGGACATCACCGACATAGTGAAGAGAAATTGGAATATCCTTATCAGTGATGATAAGGTTAAGAAGGTTGTAGGTTCCCATCCTATGTTTGGATATAGGAAAAATAAAAATTTGAAGGATATTCTCTGTAGAGAGCACACTATGCAGGATAGGATCTATGTCAAACAAGTTGGGAGTACACCGTGTGGAGTATGCAAGGCCTGCCCACATATTAATAGGGATACGACCCTTGTGCATCACACTACAGGTAGAAATATACAACTGAAAGCTAGGGCAACTTGTAGGACGAGAAATATAGTTTACCTGGCTGAGTGTAGGTCTTGCCCATGTTTTTATGTGGGCAAGACCAACAATATGTTTAAAGTGAGGCTGCTACAGCATTTATCAGCCATAAGAAATGGCGATGTACACAATGCCCTTTTTAGGCATGTCAATGAGTTTCCGACACATGCTTTCACTTTTAGGGCCTTAGTGAATGTTACACTGAATAAAAGAGGGGGGGACATAAAACAACAGACAGAACTGATTGAGTCTAGGTGGATTATAGAACTTATGGCCCATAGATGGCCTGGCCTTAATGATGTCATACCTTTGAAGCCCGCCTTGAGGAATAGGCGGGTTTTTTACTAACCCCTGATTGGCGTATGTATGCTTTAAATAATGTCTCATAATGATTGTGCTTTGTCTGATGAAGGGTAACACCCGAAAGCCCTAACATTTTCTACATTTTGTGCCTTTGGATTTTATTCTTTGGTTTTAATAAAGAACCTTTTACACGACAGCAGTATCCATCCGGAAGGTTTTTTCTTGTTTGAATGTTTTGACTGTCTTCCATTGGTTGGATCTTGTCAGCATCGAGCATTTTGGATTTTTTCTTAAAAATTAATAAGCAAGGAGAAATTATGGAAATCAGCTGGCAGTAAATGGACAGAGGAGGAATCGTAGTTAGATGTGGGGTAAGAGAAAAAGAGGAAGAGTTTAGGAAATGTGTGCAGTATGACGAGGCATGATAAAGTACACAAGACTGGGAAGGAAAGTGGCTGAAAGAGTTGGAGAAAAGTAATCTGAGTTAAGCTAGCCAGGTGAGCAGGAAGAACAGAGCCGTCTTTGGCACAGGTTCTGTTTAAGCAAAGTTTGGAAACTGTTGTAACTGTGTGGGGATTTCATTCCAGAGTTTTGATACACAGTGGCAAATGATAGAATCGCCCGCAGTCTTGAATGTCTTACTGATACATAATAAGAGTTTATTACTAGTATGCAGGTCTCTAGTGGGTGGATAGTGTAGCAGCATATTTTGAAATACTGGGCATTTGTCTGAAGAGAACAATAGGCTGTGGGCAATGATTAGTTGTGAGCATGTCAACTGGTTTGGGAGTTCAAGCCAGTTTAATTGTATTGATGCAAGGCAGTGGTGTTTTATAAGGTTGTTTGAATGCAAATTTAGCAGTTGATTGCAAATTCAGCTATTTTATAAAAGCAGGAGGTTAGTTTAGTTTTATATGTAGTGTTGATATTTATAAGAACAGGAGAAGCCTACAATAGAGAAGGAAGGAGGTATGTTGCCTATAAGGTAATCCTTACTTGATCTGTCAGATATTGTTTGGTACTATAGAGAGAGCTGAGTTTTTGATGAGTTTTCTTGATGGAATGAAGTATGTGTTGATCACATTTGAGGTTGTCATCAATTATGACTCCGAGCAGTTTACTTTGGCTCATGGCTTCTAGTTTTGGGTTACTACTTGAGGTAATATGAAATGTGTGTTTCTGGTTAAGCTGCTGTTTTGGAGTAAATAGCATAAGCTTGTATTTTTTTTTTTGTTTTTTTTTTTTTAGGATTAAAAGGCAAGTTAGAATTTTTAGCCATATTTCAGTGTTAGTGAAAGATGTTTGAGTGATTTCTTGTAACTTAATTATGGATGGGGCAGAGTAAATAAGGGATGGATCGTCAGCATATTGTAAGACAGTGGCAAGTGTTGCAGAAGGATCAAGTTTATTATGAAAATATTAAATAGAAGGTGGGCAAGTACTGATGCCTGAGGTACACCAATAGACATTGTTGGAAATGTTGAAAGATTGTGTTGCCATTTAGTTGCCTGCTGACAACTGCATACATAACTGTGAGATCTAGAGTAACAAGTTCAGAAAGGAGCTTTTAGTGGGACACTGTGTCAAATTCTTTGGAAAGGTCAAGGAAAAGTAAATAAACAAAGTTGCCCTCATTTCTATATTGGTTGACTATGTTGGTTAAATTGAGGAGATCAGCAGTTGTGATTGGGCCTGAAACCATGACAGGTGTTGGAGAGGAAGTTGTGTTTGGTTATATGTTTCTGAAGCTGAGAGTGAACACATTTCTTAAGGATGTTGGATAGGTATGACAGGATAGCAATAGGTCTATAGTTTTTTAACTCTGTTGACGTACCTCCTTTGTGATGGGGTATAATAATGGATTTTCTACAGATAGATGGGACATAGTTTTCAGTTATTGATCGGTTGATCAGAATGGAAACAGAGAAGGCTGCACCTATTTTTAGGAATTCGGTGAGAAGGTTATCAGCAGCTGAGGTTGTTGCTTTTAATTTGGATAGTAATTTTTCTATGTTTGGATATTGTGATGGGCTGAAAACTAAAAGACAGTGTGTTGCTTTCGAGAATAAATGGAAGTTGAAGGGGTGAAGTGAGGCGGTCATTGATTAGTGATAGAACTGACTAGATAAAATAAGTGTTGAACTGAGTGGCAATGGACTCTGTTATTTGAAGTGGAAGAACAGGTTGTGGTAGTATGGCCAGGGTTTAACAGTTTATTTAGAGTGGACCAAAACAGCTTGAGGTTGTTATGGTGCTTTTTTGGGGATATTACTGTAGTATGATTTCTTGCCAGATTTAATAAGGATCTCTCTTTGTAGCATGAGCTATCCATCTCTTTTGTCAGCCATGGTGCTATGCTAGTTTTTAGCCTTCTTGTCCTAACTAGTGATAAATCATTTAGTATTTTTAGAAAGGTACAACTGAAGTGAGTAACTGCTTCATCTAGGGGTATTACTCTTAACGCATTCTAGATGAATGGGGCAGGACTGTAATAAAAGTGTCTTTGTCATATTTGGTTAAATTGTGTATGTTTATAGATTATTTGTTAGGGTGAATCTTTTTTTGTCTTATAAGTTGGGAGGTGGTAACTTATAGCATCTGGTAAACAACCACAGGATTTTATACTATTGGATTTATTTGTCAATATCCAGTCCAGTGTGGACTACCTGTTAGTGCTTTTGTTGAATCTGGTCATAGAGTTTATTAGTATGGTAAAGCCAAATAGGTGAAGAGAGTCCTTGGTATTGTTTATGGATTACCAGTGTATGTTTAGGTTACCTAAGATGAAGGTATCCTGGTGAGTGCCGTCAGATATCCAGTGTAGGATACTTTTGTTGCCTGGTGGGATGTATACTGCTGAGATAAATATAGATTTCTTTTGGTTGATTTTGAGGTATGAAATCAGAAGTTCAGCATCATTACATTTTGGGATATTTATTTATTTTTTATTTACTTATTGATTTACTGACATCTGATTACTAGGAAAATCCGACCGGGTAGGAACCCATTTTCAGCAGATGCCTGGGGTGAAAAGCTTCAAAATATTACAAAACATTTAAGAACAATAATTTTACAGTCTTTAGAAATAATACAAGAAACAAATACAGTTTAAATAATTATAGAAAATTAGACATGCTATGAAAACTTTCGTTAAGAATAGATACAATTATATGACAATGAATTAACAGCTAGAGATATTTAGCCAGTTTGTAGAGAAATTAAAGGTAACTTAGTATAATAAAAACAGGAACTGCAGTATGAAGTGAGAGAAAAGTAGGCTTATGGTATATTTAGTGAGATAGTCAGGGGAGAGAAATTGAGAAGTAAGGAAGTGAGTGAAGAAAGGAGATTAAGGAGATGTAAGGTATGAACAAGCATTTGTTCACATTTAGGGATATAGTATATCCTGGTGTTGAGCAAGAATAGAGCTAGCTTTTGGCTAGGAAGTCATTCAGAATTTTTTTTAATAAAATATTTTTATTGAAGTAAGAAAAATGATACTTTTAACAATAATATAAACATAATGGATAAAATTTTCAAACATAAAAGAACAATGAAAAAGACACACTACAACTATATACACTATCTACAGAGACCCAAAACTGATAAAATTATAAAACAATAGCAAAAAGTTTGCATAATAAACATCACATAATTCAGAAAAGGTTATAGAGTCTTTATAAAAAACTTCAATGGGAAAAGAAACCGTTATTCAAGGATTATTAACAAAATTTCTTGGATTTACTCCCACTTCTTTTGTTTTGGTTTCTCTGGAAATCTCTTCTTCAAGGCGGGTCAGAAAATTTTCCATAGTTGGAGAGGTGGTGGACTTCCATTTTCATGTTATATACTTTCTAGCAATCATCAGGATTGTCCATAAGAGGTATGAGTTTCATTGCTCATTACAAAACCTTCATTTACATTAAAGAACATTACTGATTTAGTTAGACTAAAATTATCTATAAATAATGCTTTAAAAGGCTTCAATATTATCCCAAAACTATTTTAAACAGGCACATTCATAAAAAAATGTGGATCCAATCTGCTTTACATGGGGAACAACATCTCTAACAAATAATATTGTCAGTTTTATTAAATTATGCAAACCTCTCAGGAGTTAAAAAGGCACTATGCAGGAACTTCCACATAAAAATACTCCAATACTGTCCCCAGAATGTTAATTTTATAGAAGATAATCATTTGCATTTATGAACTAAACTATAATTGAGAGAGAAACTCAGTCATTGATTTCCAATATTTATTTGTTAGTGTAGTTTTATATCCTAATAGTATACCATACAGTTTGGAAATTATACTGTTACAGTTAAAATGATTGTAGACTAATTCAAATATATTCAAGACTGCCTAACTCTCCTTTATTAACACTATCCTTCAGCATAAAAACAATGGCTATCTCTACTCTGCTACTTTCCTAGACATATCTAAAGCATTTGACATGGTCTCACACAAACAACTCATCTCTGTCCTCAAAAAACCTATCCTTCTCTCAATCAGTCACTAACTGGCTTCAGAGTTACCTGTCTGACCACCAACAATCCGTTGTATGGCAGAATGACATATCTCCCCAAATATCTGTCTCTATAGGGGTGCCCCAAGGATCCATTCTTGGACCCCTACTCTTCTCTATTTTCACCAATAATCTAGCCTCTGCCACCGTTAAACACGGCACACTTATACAATACGCAGATGACTCAACCATCATCTGCTCAGCACAGTCCCTACCCAAACTGCAAAAAGTCACACAGGAAGCCTTTTTCTCTGTTGAAACTTGATTATCCGATGCCCAATTAATACTCAACCCAAACAAAACTAAACTACTCATCTTCCAACCCACCAAACATGCTCAGAACAACTCTCACTTTAACATCACAGCAAAAGACAACGCCACTATACACCCAACAGAACACACCACATTGCTAGGAGTGGAAATAGACAATAAACTAAAATTTGACATTCACATATCCATGACCGTAAAAAAGTCCACAAAAAAATAGGAGCGTTATACAGAAATAAGCAACTTCTCACTAAAAGCAGCAAAGATTTCTGTAGCAAATTCCTACCTTATCTCCACCCTACTTTATGCCTCTCCAATATATACCAACCTAAGGCAATGCAATCTAAACAAGCTCGAGACCTGCTACAACAAAATCGCCAAATTCGCCACAGGGGCATCCTACCGTAGTCACCACTGTCTCTCACTTGCTGAACTGGGCTGGCTTGAACTCCCTCACCTCCTTCAATGGTATCAACTCACATTCGCCCACAAACTAATAAACCATCCATTAAAAGTCCCATCCCCCAGAATCTACTCCAACCCTATCACACCACCGGACCACTAAGATCCAGCAACAAAAATCACTTACAGGTCACTAAAGCCAATAACTCTGCTGGAAAAGCACTATTCTCTTGTGCCATAGCCAAATTATGCAACTCCCTCCCACCCACAAATACCTCTGTACCATCAGGCACCCACTTCAAAACTTTATTAAAAGCGCACCTAAAAACATGCTGGCTATGCCCTTGCAACTCCCCCTTTAATATCACCCACCCCATCCACCCACTACCTTTCTTTCCACCCCACTACCTTGATTATAGCAAGCACGGATGCTCATAAGCCTAATTACTTATTATACAGCAGGAACTTCTTAGTGTAACAATTGTTAATGTCTGTTATGTACTTCGCAGATGATAAAGATTCTAGTTGTCTACTGATGTACTATGTTCTTCATCTGTAGCTATGTTTGTAATTGTTAATTGCTATGTTGACCAAATTGTTAGTTGCTATGTAAATCAAATGTAACTACTGTCTGTATATTTTAACTGTGGAGCTTTTCTCCCCGGGCCTCTGCTGAAAATGAACCTACGTCCAGTCGTACACTCTCGGTCATCAAATGTAAATAAATAAATAAATACATAAAATATAACAAATTAAAGGTGGTTGGTTTTTATAGGAAGAGTTACTAATAATTCTACTTAGATGCTTTGAATAATTCACTATACTTTGTAATAATAACCAGTCATGTGTCTGTAGATTGAATTTGTTAATAATGTGTTGCAGTTAAAACTTCTAAGATTCTTATGCCGTGGTTTCAGCATACAAATTTATTGTTCTCCCATTCATAGAAAAGTTTAAAGTGTATCTTATCCAGGAAGATTTTGTAATTTTGAAGGGAACAAGTAAATCAAACCAAATTGTAATGTCTGCATTGGAGTTTTATCTTTCTGAAGTTATTAAAGGTGTTGTTTATGATATTAGACTTTATAGATTGTGTGACATTGTTTTGTATGGAGTGGCAAATAAAATATCAACATTTATTAGAAGCTTCACTAATAAAAACTTTTGATAATAGTGTTTTTCATTTTAAAATACAGATAAGACTGCCAATAAGAGCTAAAATTTGGGTATACCCAGCTTATGACGTCTTTAAGCAGCAAGGCTCTTATGTAAGTTTCTATATCTGGGAATATTATGCTGCTTTATCCCAAGATCTTATATGATAAATATAAGCTATTCTGCTCTTTTTAGGGAACCATAAAATGTTTGATAAAATTCTATTTATATTTCTGGTAAATTTATTTCCATGAGGTGTGGCAAGGGCTAATACTATGTAGAGAATCTTTGGCAAAAGGACCATGTTTATTAATTGCAACCTATCTTAAAAAGAGAAGAATATGTTATTCCATTTACTTATGTGGTTATTTACTAACGATAACATGTTTTTATAATTGGTTTCTCTTGTTGCTTCAATAGTGTTGTTTAAGGTTATACCGAAGTAATTTAATGAATGTACCTGTTCTCCAATAAAGTTTTGGTTACCAGGATGAGTTTTTGCTTTGTTATTCAAAATAATATGATTAGATTTTTGCTTGTTGAAATGAAGTCCTGGAATGTCTTGGAAATGATTTATAACCAAGTCCAATTCTTGCAATTTAAACTCTGAGTTGGATAGGGTGAGTAAAACGTCATCTGCAAAAAGAGTTATTTTGGAGTTATAATTGTTATAAACATTAATACCATTAATCTTTTATTTCTTATAAAAGATGCAAAAGTTTCTATACCTAGAGAAAATAGGATGGGAGACAGTGGATGGCATTGCTTTTTAGTCCATTTAGTTATTGGTATGGACTCAGACACAAAATGGTCTAGTTTAACATAAGCAACATTATCTTTGTAAACAGCTTTTGTCATAGAAACAAATGATGGTGAAAATGCTAATATGTTTAATATTCCAAGAAGATAGTTCCAGTTGATAGAGTTGAACGCTTTTTCTATGTCTAAGCTGACTAAAAGGGATTCTTCACCTTCTCTATTTAGGTATTCAATAAATGTTAGTATCCCTTTAATATTATTGTTTGTGTATCTTTTATGTATAAAATCTGTTTGATCATAATTTTTCATTTTCATAAACAGGACCTTCACTCTACCAACAAGTATGGACATTTTATAATCATTATTTAATATGGAAATCGGCCTATAAGATTTACAGAATTGTATTTCTTTATTAGTTTTAAGGGTGGGGTGATAAAGGAATACTTCCAGGATGGTGGTATCAAGTTTTCAGCCTGTACTACTGTTAAAGCTTTATGGAGAAGAGAAATAGCAGCTGTGGGAAATAGTTTGTACACTTCTAATATATACCATCAGCGCTGTGGCCTTATTAGGTTTAAAACATTTATTTTTATCTTTAATTTCATTTAAAGTTATTTGTTTTTCCACTTCTGCTTTAAGTCCATCAGAGATTCTCTCTAATTTTATTGTAGCCAACTCCTCATCTAGGTTATTACAGCTTAAATTATCAGAATTATAATTAGTGTAATAAAACCTGAATTAATCTAATATATTTCCTATATCAGATACTGGCTTATTTGAAGACTTGTGCATTATTTTTATGATATTATTTGATTTAGTGGCTCTAACTGCCAAATTATGCATGTGCTTTGGAGTTAGCGCATATGAATTTAATTTCATCTTCTTTAGAGTTAAATTTGTTCTAAGCGCTAAAATATGTGAGTACTTTTTATTCGGTTCATCTAATTCTTTTTTATCAACTGGTTATAGGTGTGTTGATTTTGATTTAAGAGTTGAAATTTGGATTTGCAGACTTTGCATCTCAGACTCCCATTCCTTTAATTTATTCTTGTACCAGGTGACAGTTCTACTGTAAATAAAGGCCTTTAAAGCATCCCACATCATTATTACATTAGTATCAGAACTAGTGTTTACTTCTTGGAAGCATTTTAATTCTGCTAATTACAAAGGTTTGAAATCTTTAACTTTCGTGATATATACAGGGATTCTAGGTACAGAAATTAATTTAGTAAAATCTAGCTGTACTTCAAGTTTGAGACAATCATGATTGGAAATTGGGCAAGGGATTATAGAGAAAAATGAAAGTATTAGCTTTAAATCATTAGAAACTAATATTCTTTCAATCCTAGTTTGGGTTTTGAACCTGTTATCAGCATGAGAAAATCTTAGGGACTGATTATGTTTAGAGTTAAAAGTATTGTATAAATTAAGGGACTCAATCCATTTATTAAATAGTTTTGCTGTGGATGTTATCCTTTGTGGTCCATTGTTACTAGTGTCAAGATTATTTAAAATGCAATTGAAGATTACCTTTATAAGTATTTGTAAGAAAATCCAGATGATGTCTTGCAGTTGCCACACTTAATTCTGGAAACGAGTATAGATTGACTAGTGACCAAATTCTATGATTAAGCTTAATAATGCTGATGGTTAATAGTATCTTAGAATCCTCATATTTATATAAAAATAATAACCAGCAAGGCTACCAAAACTGCAGACATATGCCTTTATTTAAAACACAGATAAGCGCTTTCACATTATCAAATTCTTCTTCAGATCCATACAAAAGCCAAATAATTGACAACTTTTAAATAATCTCTGCAGCAATCACATAATTAATGAAAAATTACAGCCAATACAATTAAAGATTCAATTTCCTCTTTTTCAGGGCTGGTTTTAAACACACATTAACATTAATACCTGGATATGTATCAGCCTGTAGCGTAAGTATTCACTTTAATTCCTGCTTCTCAATATGATTATTCAAATCACCACCCCTAGGACTGGCCTTCACACATTGTAGAACTCTAAAAGAAAACTTGTGTCCATGATTCTCATTAACATGTTTCGCCAAGGCATTTTCTGTGTCCTTAACTTTACTGTCACATACGCCTTAAAATTATTTTAACTTATTCACAGTTTTTCCCACATAAAAACTAGTACAGACATCACATGTAGCTAAATCAACCATATGGGATGTTTGACAGCATAAAATCTAGGTTTAAAAATAAACTCAAACAAGGGATGTTTAAAAATCTGTTGTTTTGTAATCATCGTACATGGTTTACATCTCATACAAGGAAAAGTACTCTCTTTCTGTAAAATGTTCTTATGTGATGGTAACTTTAAATTACAAAACACATTTTTAAGATTATTAGAATTCTTAAAACCAAATTTTGGTTTACAACCTACTGTATAAACTCTGTTGTCTTAGAATCTGTGGCTAATAAATACCAATTCTTACTAATAATGTCAAACACAGAATTTACATCATTAGTGTATCTTGTCTGCTGTAGTAGCGTTGTCGCCTCACAGTAAGGAGTTGTCCTGTTCGATTCTCAGCTACAGCATCTTCTGTGTGGAGACCTGCATGAATGGGCGTACCTTCATTGAAGGTTGTGCGTCAGGGCCAGCAAGTCGACACTTAAAAATCTACTGCCAATTATTAGCGGACCGGAGTTCCACTGTGGCGACCCCTAACCAAGAAAAGCCGAAAGACACAACAACAAGTGTATTTTGTCACCAACCTCAAACCATGATGTAAGAAGGACTTTCCCTCTCATCCAGTGTTTGTACATCTTTGACCATCAGAATAATATGGTTTAACTATGGCGCACCTAATATCCAAGTCATCCTTACAAATACTATTTGTCTCATGTTATAACCTCTGACCAAAAATTATTCAGTAAGTAATTCCACATTTTTATTGCAGTCATCTTCTGTAGTACATAACCTCGATACTCTAGTGAATTGGCCCTTAATGACATTAGAAAACATATATCTGGGGTGCATACTGTTGTGCATTAGGAGATTATTCTTTCAACATTGCTTCCTGTATAAAGTAGTAGTAATCTTATCACAAGGATCTTTATATAACTGGACATCTAGGAAATCAATATTAACCTCAGAGGCTGTAGATATAAAACTTAGAATGTCAGTAGTAGAATCTGCATATGATATAAACTGTTTTAGTTCCACTTCATCACCAGTCCATAAAACAAAAATGTCGTCCACAAAACAGCAATAAAATTGTTTAATTTAGAGTGAATCTTGGTTCTAACTGCCAAATTATGCATGTGCTTTGGAGTTAGTGCATATGAATTTAATTTCATCTTCTCTAGAGCTAAATTTGTTCTAAGCACCAAAATATTTGAGTACTTTTTATTCAGTTCATCTAATTATTTGTATTAACTGGTTATAGGTGTGTTGATTTTGATTTAAAAGTTGAAATTTGGATTTCCAGACTTTACATCTTAGATTTCCATTCCTTTAATTTATTTTTGTACCAGGTGACAGTTCTACCATAAATAAAGGGCTTTAAAGCATCCCACATCATTATTATATTAGTATCAGAACTAATTTTTACTTCTTGAAAGTATTTTAATTCTGTTAATAACCAAGGTTTGAAATCTTTAACTTTCTTATATACAGGGATTCTAAGTACAGAAATTAATTTAGTAAAATCTAGCTGCATTTCAAATTTGAGGCAATCACGACTGGAAATTGAGCAAGGGATTATAGAGAAAAAGGAAAGTTTTAGCTTTAAATCATTAGAAACTAATATTCTATCAGTCCTAGTTTGGGTTTTGAACCTGTTATCAACATGACAAATTTTCAGAGACTGATTATGTTTAGAGTTAAAAGTATTGTATAAACTAAGAAAATCAATCCATTTATTAAATAGTTTTGCTATGGATGTTATCCTTAGTGGTCCATTGTTACTAGTGTCAAGATTATTTAAAATGCAATTAAAGCCACCCCCAAGTATAAGATTACCTTTATACGTATTTGTAATAAAATCCAGATGATGTCTTGCAGTTCCCACACCTAATCTTGGAAACCAGTATGGATTCACTAATGACCGAATTCTATGATTAAGCTTAATAATGCTGATGGTTAACAGTCACACAGAATCCTCATATTTATATAAAATTTGAGGGTATATAACACTCTCTAGCTATGTGTCTACAAGATCCTTTCACATCAATATTACATGGCTCTCAACCTCAGAATCTAGTGACACTAAATGAAAAATAAGCACAACAAAGATGATTTTAATAGATAATTCCAAAGCGTATTGTTCTAAAGGACAATTATGACATACTTGTCACTAATGTCATAGAACTGAAGTATCTGGAACTAACCCTAGATGCATGTTTCAACTTCACAAAAGATATGGACAACATTGCAGCTGCGGTGTAGTCTCTCCTAAAAATTATGCGAGAGAATATCATACCCCTTGTCTCCAAGCGTGCCTTCAATCAGCCTACGACATACAGAGATTAGAAGCCATTTAAAGCAAAATATGCAGATATGTCATTTTAGCAGATCCATAGATGTACCACTGTAATGTATAAGAAAATTAAACGGTCTTCAAAAAGAACCACTCACTTGGTAGGCACTCTCCTATTCAAAACACTGAAACTAAGACAGTGCCCCACAAAGAGTTGTAAACTTCTAATCAGAGAACAAAATCACTCCTTCAGAGGTACTCAAGAAGAAGACATTATCTTAGAATTTCATTCAAAATTGCTATAAGAGAAAAAGCCTTCTTGGGATAGTCCTGCCACATGGAACCACCTCCCTAATGAAGGTAAAAGTTGACAAACATCAAAATATCTAACAAGAGCATTAAAAGAACACCTCCAAAATTCGGCCATTACTACTTGATTATGAGATACTAATCAATAATTACTGCCATGCAATCTTACAGCTTGCAAACCTGCATGATGCTTCTTGCATGAAAACCTGCATGACCCTTGTTTAGCAACATGAGCTAATCACTATAACTTGCAAATATGGGTATAGTTGCAACTTGCAAACAATATGATTTGCTTGTTTTAATTTCTCAACTGCCACTGTATTACCAGCCAGTATATTGCATTCTTTATCTCACATACTCTGTAACCTTGCCATGTTGTGCTAATGTAAAGCTTTAATTCTTTTTACTGCAATTTACTTGTTAAAACCCTGGGTCATGACTAAAAAATGTTGTAGACCAGTTACCATAAAATGAATGTAACTGAACAGAATTACCATTAAGCTGGCATAGCCAATCTTATAATTTCAGCATTAGAGACAGTTAAGATTTTCACACCATCTGGTAAAATCTAGCCTCAGTTGTCATTCCATTTGAGAAAGGCTACCAATTTTCTCATCATTCTAGTGATTCAGAAGACACAAGTTAGAGCTACTTAAACAGTCTGAAGAGACATTCCTAACTCTCATGCTGTTGACGGATGGTGATACTTAATTGCTGCTTTACCATGCCACTTTATATAAATGGCTACACCTTTAAGGTGATAATCAGTTATGCTCTCAGAAGAACAAAGTACATGGGGTGTGTGCAGTAAAATTTTATTTACCTTTTTTTGTTTTACTTTCTGGCTGTTGAAATTGCAGAAAACATACTTACATGTGAGAACGTGTGTAGCTTGTATGTGTACTCCAACAAGTGTTCTCATCCAGTTGGGACCAAGTCTGCGTGTTTTACTAGGTACAAGGTTTTCAGGAATCAAGATAGAATTACAAAAATATTTGAGAACATTAATTTTAATTAAGTTGTGTGTTGCAATGTAATATCTTGATTATGTTTCCTAATTAATTCATATTAATGGCAGGCAATCATGCAACTCAAACTGAGCTTCAATTTCTAACCATCTATATATATATATATATATATATATATATATATATATATATATATAGGTTCATAGGTAAGTACTAGGCTATCTGCCCAAGGGCATTCATAAGCCTAGCCAGAATGTGTTGGCTTTCGCCACCCCCTTAGATTAGTTCCCTGTGCCTCTGTCCAGCAGAGCCATTAGTTCCCTGCACCACTGTTCAGCAGAGCTACTGCAGTGATCCCCGGGGTAAATTTTCTGTTTCCCATCCACCCGTCAAGGTTTCTCTTGAAGAGTGTTAGTGAGGGACTCTGCCCTATATATATATATATATATATATATATCTATATACACATATATATATATATATATATATATATATATATATATATATATATATATATATATCACCAAAGCGAAAATCTGGCAACAGCTACCATGCAGAGTTCAAAATAATTTGCAACTTTAACGTAACAGCAACTTTGCTTACTCAAGTTTAAGTAAAAAACACAGCTTTACTAGTGCACTCAGTCGGTTAGCGCTTTCACATTATAGCTTCATCAGACCATCTAATAAACTGAGTACCAAAATTTCTTTTAAAATCATTCAACCACCAATCATGTCATGACACATCATAACCACTTCCAAGGCCATCCTTTTAAAGGTACTTGTTAAAATTCAATATTTAAAAAACTCATCACAGTGATTCAACACTTCAAATACAGATAATATTCATTTCGCAAAAAACTTTAACATTTAACTAAATAATTCAAACATCTCTGCGATCAACTTGAGGTCAGACATTATACTATAAACAACATTACTAACTTCTCTAAATCACTTGTAGAAAAGTCTGACCAAAAGTCAAAACTATTAACTTTAAAATAAATTTAACTAAAACATAAAAAATATAATAAATATAGCAAGGACAGCCTACATATACCTCATGTATACTAATATCTATCTAATTTTAAGACTCTTAGTTCGAAGAAAGGGCTTTAAAGAGACCCTTTAATTCAGTCCTCTCCCTGCATCAGCACGTAACCGAATAATCCACTTAGCTTCTCTTTCTTCTGTTACATAACTAATATTCCCCCCTCGCAAACCTACTTGAATCACTTCTATGACCATGAACTCAAAAAATGCTGTTGCCCTGTGGTCATAACATGTTTAGCTAAAGCGCTGGTGATTACACCTGTCCTGATGTTATAAAGATGTTCCCTAATCCTATGCCTGAACTGTCTATCAGTCTTTCCAACATAGAAAGACTGACATGTGACACAGACGGCCAAATAAACCACATGTTTGGTCCCACACGTCGCTGTACAATCAAACTTAAATTCTCTTCCTGTATCAGTAAGCCGAGGGAGGCAAAAACGAAAGATTTCCTCAGAGAGAATGCATGGGCGTACACTCAAGAAAATGTGGAGTCATGTAGGGACAACTTGATTTGGAACATTTCTGACAGAGTTTTAGATGTATATGAATGTTCAGTCCTTAATAAAGGACTGGGCTTTATACCGACTTGTGGAAGTCAACTAACTGATGTTATTGTTGATTTAAAAACTTTTATCAGAAATGTTATGTTAAAGTTGGAAATGGGTAATCAAGGTAATGTGCAATTGAATGTGTTTAAGAGGTCTAGTACTTATGTTCCCAGCTATCACCCTCTGGTTTATGCGTTTGATAAATTAGTAGAGGATGATTTATATAAGTACTTCAATGGTAATCATGCTGCTCACCTGCAAGGTTTAAAGAATAATTTAAATTTTAATGAACGAGAAGCATTTAAGAGGTTGCAGGATGATTCCAGTATAACTATACGACCAGCAGATAAGGGAGGACCAGTGATTCTAATGGACACGGTTAAATATTGTTAAAAATGTTGAGTGAAGGTGGGTTTTATTATAAGATAGATCATGAAATTGTTGTTCTGAAGGTACATAATGTTATAACTATGCTGGATGATTTAGTTAAATCCAGTATTATAACTAAAGATTTGTTTAAATATTTATACACTGAAAGTCTTATTATACCCGTAATATATGGATTGCCTAAGGTCCATAAAAATGGCACAGACCCTCCTATGAGACCTATTGTCTCTGGAAGTGGATGGTGCACAGAACCCCTCTCAGCATATGTAGAAAAGCATCTGCGACCTTTAATTGATGAAAATTCTTTCATCTTGAAAGATACCCAGCAGTTTTTGAATGAGTTATATGTATTTAGTTAGGGTGTACGTGGAACTGACAGTGAACTGTTGCTTGTAACTTTGGATGTGCAGTCACTGTTTACTGTCATTCTCAATATTGAAGGTATTGAATCTGTGAGACATTATTTAACTAGACATAGTAAATATGATGATAGGTTGATTGATCTTTTGAGCTTACTTTTGGAAACTATCCTTGAAAGTAACGTATTTTTATTTGGTGATACTCCCTTCCTACAGCTTGATGGCGTAGCTATGGGCACACCTTGTGCAAATAGCTACGCCAATATGTTTTTAGCTTGGTGGGAAGAGGAGGTGTTATTTTCAATGGAATTTTATAGGAAGAATGTGTCTTTTTATAAACGTTTTGTTGACGATGTTTTTTTCGTTTGGACTGGTAGCATGGTCATGTTGGAAAGGTTTGTTGAAGAAATCAGTCAAGCAACTAGTTATTTAAAGTTTTTTATGAATGCTTCCTTGAGGAAAATTTCTTTTCTAGATGTCTTTGTAGAGAGACTGAGTGATGGTTCTTTCAATACTGGTGTTTTTAGGAAGGAGTGCCACAAAAATACATTACTGCATAGGAGCAGCATGCATCCTGATTATGTATTTCAAAATGTTGTCAAGGGACAAGGGATGCATGTTTCCAGGTTGAACAACACTGAGATAGACTTCTCTGAAGTGATGACAGATTTGAGAGATAGGTTTATGCAACGTGGTAATAAGCTGTATAACCTTAATGAAGGGTTATATGAGATTAATTCCATGAGGGAAAAAAGAGCTAAACCATATTTTTCTGATCAGTCTCGTAATGGGAAATGCAATAAGGTTGTTGTATGTGATAAGATTAGGATCCCTATGTTTTATACTAGGGATAAGAATAACATTTTCAAATTTTTAAGAAACATTGGGATGTTTTGCTGACAGATCCACAAAATTGCGGAGCTTATTGGAGATAAACCGAGATTTAGGTATAAAAATAAAAGGAATATTAAGAGAATGCTATGTTACTCACATGACTGAAAAGAGATAGTAGGTAGGATTGGCACACTACCATGTGGAGAGTATAGTTGTTGTTTATACATTAAAGACACAGGTATATTTTTGCACCCTGATACAGGAAGAGAATTTAAGTTTGATTGTACAGCGACGTGTGGGACCAAACATGTGGTTTATTTGGCAGTCTGTGTCACATGTCAGTCTTTCTATGTTGGAAAGACTGATAGACAGTTCAGGCATAGGATTAGGGAACATCTTTATAACATCAGGACAGGTGTAATCAACAACGCTTTAGCTAAACATGTTATGACCACAGGGCAACAGCATTTTTTGAGTTCACGGTCATAGAAGTGATTCAAGTAGGTTTGCGAGGGGGGAATATTAGCTATGTAACAGAAGAAAGAGAAGCTAAGTGGATTACTTGGTTACGTGCTGATGCAGGGAGAGGACTGAATGAAAGGGTCTCTTTAAAAACTTTTCTTCGAACTAAGAGTCTTAAAGTTAGATAGATATTAGTATACATGAGGCATATGTAGGCTGTCCTTGCTATATTTATTATATTTTCTATGTTTTAGTTAAAATTATTTTAAAGTTTATAGTTTTGACTTTTGGTCAGACTTTTCTACAAGTGATTTAGAGAAGTTAGTAATGTTGTTTGTAGTATAATTTCTGACCTCAAGTTGATCGCAGAGATGTTTGAATTATTTAGTTAAATGTTAAAGTTTTTTGCGAAATGAATATTATCTGTATTTGAAGTGTTGAATCACTGTGATGAGTTTTTTAAATATTGAATTTTAACAAGTACCTTTAAAAGGATGGCCTTGGAAGTGGTTATGATGTGTCATGACATGATTGGTGGTTGAGTGATTTTAAATGAATTTTGGTACTCAGTTTATTAGACGGTCTGATGAAGCTATAATGTGAAAGCACTAACCAACTGAGTGCACTAATAAAGCTGTGTTTTTTACTTAAACTTGAGTAAGCAAAGTTGCTGTTATGTTAAAGTCGCAAATTATTTTGAACTCTGCATGGTAGCTGTTACCAGATTTTTTGCTTTGGTGATTTTTGTTCATTTTGGGAGCACAGCTTTTACCTCTTGGAGTTTAGCCGTTTTCCTTTTTATTGTTGTCTCATATATATATATATATATATATATATATATATATATATATATACACATATATACGCATCTACATGAACACACATACATATATAATATATATATGTATATATATATATATATATATATATATATATATATATATATATATATGTGTGTGTGTGTATATGAGTTCTGTTCAGAATTTCAAAGCTCAAGACTTCAAATTTCATATTATCGAAGATCATATGTTCGAAGTTTCAAAACTTCGAAATCCTGAATGGAGATCGGCATACAACTTGGACCTGGAGATTTCCCTTGTCCTCGCTGTAGTGCGATCTTGGAGTTGAAATATTTAAGTTGAGGGGGGTGTGGGGTGGGCACAACCCCCCACATGGGGGTGCAGGGGGGCTTGCTCCCCTGCATGCACATGTTTTAGTGTGCTGGGTGGTGTTTTGAGGGGGGTTCACAATTTTGAGATTCCAAGATCTCGAGATTCTGAACTTGATATTCTGAAACTCGAGATTTTGGGATTTTGAAATTTTGTAGTGAACCCATAGACATATATACATATATATATATATATATATATAGATATAGATATATATAGATATATAGATATATACCTATTCTCTCGACACTAATCACCCCCTATAAAAACCTAGAATCCTTAAGGTCTTCTCAGAAACTTCTAGTACATACCAATAAAACATACAACAAAGCTGGCAACTCCCTTTTCTCTAATATAGTTGGGAAAGTCTGGAACCTCCTCCCAAACGAACTCTCCATACTTTCCTCATTATCCTCTTTCAAAAACCAATTGAAAGTATTCCTGAAAACACACTGGTTATGTCAATGCACTAAACCTGACTAGTCAAAGTGTCTCTACACACTCTACTCTGCCTAACCCATCTACTCATTAAGCAACTCTATTTTCCTTTTTAAACTATGTTGCATATTTCTCTTGACTACTCTGTTTGTATTTACATCCCTTTATTTATTCTTGTATCATGTACTGTACATTTTACTGTGATAACCTGTTTACGCATACTGTTAATACTTTATATTTGCTCATGTATCCTTATACTTTATTGTATTAATTTTATTGTCCTAACTTGGAGCTTAACTCCTCGGGCCTCTACTGAAAATGGACATGTATCCAGTTAGACTAGCCCGGTTAACAAATGTAAAATAAAAATAAATAAAATATATATATATATATATATATATAGATATATATATATATATATATATATATATATATATATATATATATATATATATATATGTAGAGAGAGAGAGAGGTAGATAGATAGGTAGATAGATAGATAGATAGATAGATATAGATATAGTTTAAACTTCAGTGGAGAGACACTAAAAACATCAACTGCAAATAGTTAAAAAAATTAAAGACCATCACTGTGCCTGCTCATAGGCAAAAGAAAATTACTGCTTTTTGCATGGGGCACCTTCCCCCATCCTGTTGCTTAAACAGTCTAACTCTGAGATCATACAATAGTGAGAAAAGGGCATATTCCCCAACTCAAGTACTGTAATGGTACTGCACAACTGTTGACCACCTTCTTTATTGCTTTTTGACAAAACAAGTAGTAACTTTATCTTCAATCAACTATCATAGGGTATCCTATGTGCATAAAAAGTACTTAAAGAATAAATACTGGACTATTACACTCCTAAATTATATAGGTTCATAGGTTGGTACTAGGCTATCAGCCCTAGGGCCTATACAAGCCTAGCCATAACAATTCCCTGGCTATTTCTTCCCACATTATTTACTTTCCTGGACCCCTGTCTAGCAGGGCGACTGACGTGATCCCTGGGGTGAATTTCCTTTCTCCCATCCAATCGTCAAGGTTCCTCTTGAAGAGGTCCAAAGAGGCACTCTGCTGGACATGTATGGGCAATCTATTCCAGAGTCTGGGGAGTCTCTGGGTCAGGAACCTATCCCTCCAGCATGTTTTGTTTATTGTGATGACAAGGTTTAGATCCCTGGAGCGTGTAGCTCTGAGGGATTGGGATTTCTTTAAGTGTAGCATGTCCAACAGCTCTGGGTTTGACATGGCCTTGTATGTTAAGCAGAGATCGCCTCTGAGTAGACGATATGTGACAGAGTATAGCTGGAGTTTTTTAAGGCGGTCAGCGTAGGGCATCTGCTTTAGGCCTGTGATTCTTTTAGTGAGGAATTCTATACTGACACAACTTATGTGCTAATTTAACAAGCTGCAGTTACAGAACTAGCACCTACATTTTCAATTTTATGTATAAATATTATCCAGTATAAAACATTATGGCATGCCTGGGCCACCACGTGCCTTGGACATTTGCTCAGCTTATTCACTTCTGAGAAAAAGAATATCCTAAAGTGTACCAGCAAGGTGGTTCACAAGTGGACTACTCGGACACCTGTACCAGTGTCTGGTTATAAATCATGCATTGTATGGATGGGTGTTTATATCAGACCAGCTAGGAAAATTAAGCAACAACTCATGTCTGAGTATGGATAATAATAGATTTCCCCATGGCTGGTAATGTTTATTTAAAAGAGGAAAGCTTGAGTAATGAGCCCGTGCCAGCCGAGGGTATCTCCTGTATTACCCTTGCATAAATATGAGTTATTGCTATTATACAAGGACACTGTTTAAGAAAGAAGGTTCTTAACTTTTTGTTGATAGTACTGTTGTATGAATAGACTGTATTCCTCCTCCCCATATTTTCTCATCTAGAGGCCATCTCAGTGATATCCACAGCTGTATGCGCATGTGGCTTGCATGCACATTCCAGTGTATTGCATAAATGCTTCTGTGCTACTTATTTAAAGGAATCAGGAATATGCATGTATGAACAGATCTTTTTTTACAGCACATCCCTGCCTTCTTCCCTTTTTAAATACTTTTTAAAATATTAAACGTTATTCTGTTCTGAGGAGAAATATGATGTTATGTGGAACGCTGAAATATGGTGATTTTTGATGATACTGCTTAAGTTTCAGTTTTGTATTTAGCAATATGTAGAATATGGTAACTGCAAGCTTATTTTAAGGACTTCTGTAACTTGGATTCATTGTCTTCACTTGTACTTTTTACCATAAGAAAGGCTCAGATTATTACATGCCAATAAGTATGCACATTTTTGAACAGCAATAATATTTACCTGAATAAATTTTTTTCTCACTCTAAATTTCTACTTACAGATTTTAAAATGACACACATTTATAATATAAAATTCATTGTCTACTGTCTGGTAATCATTTTGGTAACCATACCCTTTATGGTCTGCCCACTTTATTGAGTAGTAGCAGACTACAACATTGCAGAATTACAGTGAATTTACATAAAGTGCAAAGCACAAGTAAAACACCCTTGAAGTCAGTACCGAAAACCCCTGTCATGAAATCACGAAGGACTGAACATAAAATATCTTACCAGCTAATTTCTTATATAGGCCAGAGTATTTCAACACTAAAGACATCAAAAGAAGTTTCTTACTATCTGGAAAGGCAATTTCTCAACTACATCATGCAGATGGAATACCTTACATTGAGAATTAGCATAAGTGATACTGTGGTGGTGAAACCACAGTGTAGGTAGAAAGTATTTTTTTTTACTTTTTAGCTTGTAGAATTCTTTACTTATGTTTATAAATAATTGCAATTACCTTCTATGACATCATTTTGTGGGTGTGATTATAGAGAAAATCTGAATTAATCTTTACTTTCTCAAAATCAACTATAACTTTAACATGAAGTGTAACTGAAAGTGAAATTAATTATGAAACAAAGATAGTTGAGAAAGTGAACAATGCACTTTAACCATTTAGCAGATCACAGAGGTCATATTTAAGAGTTCAGTTGAGCTTACATATTCTGACAGCTTTTTGGTCGCAACTTGTCATAAGTCACCCACAAACCTGACTTTGTCTGCTAGTACCCATCCCCAGCTACTACCATGCTCACTGTCTACATCTTAATCATTAGACTGCCTGGCTCCATTTGCCTTGCAGCATGCTGCTGGTCACCACAGGAGATCTGTCAGGCCATCTCTCTGCTTCTGCCACCACAAGCCTGAGTTATAGATTACAATTACAGATTGTCACTAATCAACTGGTGTAGGTTGTACTGGCAGAGGAAGCAGCCCTTCCTACCTTCCCTTTTTCAATTTACTGTTTGCTCTACAGACTCTGACAAAAACCTAAGCTCGGTAAAAGACCAGCATCTTCTATATATCTTCTAAGAGGCATAGTTACCATGCTTCTGTGTCATACTATACACACTGCCTTGATCCTATCTTAAGCCCTTTAGGTTCCTGTTAAGCTGTACACTGCCTGTAACTACAGTTATTGTTCACCTGATCTGCCTCTCTCTTATCTAAGACAATGTCATGTACCAGCTAACATCAGAGTGAGACCACTGCTGCCAAAATGTCCACAGTTCTTTAACACGGGATGCAACTTCCCCAATACAGATAGATAGATAGATAGATAGATAGATAGATAGATAGATAGATAGATATGAAATATATGTATATAAGTTTATATCAATCTACTTATAGATATGTATGTACTTAAAATTAAATATATAGCTATAGATATAAATAGATATAAAATTATATCTCCAAGACCTCCTCTCTTATTTCTCCTACTCATAAATGAAAATTATTAATTTGACGTTTTAAACTTCACTGTATATGGCAATTTGTCTTGTATTAATACATAATGACTCTATTTTACTTATTGTAGATTTTTTTTCTAGTTTAGCTGCCTTCAGTTATTGTATGTTTATATTGTCACTTTAAGCTTTACATTTTTCTCTGTCATATAAAATTACCCATTTTGTACTGGGAGCTTTTCTCCCCATCCCACCAGTGAAATGGGGGCTACCACAGCACAGCCCAGTCAGACTACACTGGTCAACTAAATAAATATGTATGTGATGATGTGAGGTAGTGCCAGTTGTGCCAAGGAGAGTATGGCACTGCATGTGTAACATATGCCAGCATAGCTAGCTGGAGTTTTGTAAAGAATTATATGTGATTTGAATATCAAACTGATTTGTACAGATGCTTGTGTTAAACACATATTTGTAACTTGCTTGTGTCAAAAAATGATAAAACAGTGGGTCCTGATGGACAGAAAAAAAAACATACTTGGAAGTCAGACTCTTAACAATCTAACACAAGCCACATTCACTTCCACTGAACAGTGGATGCTCGACAACCATCTAGCCCTTAATGCAACCAAGACAAAACTTATGTTATTCAATGCATCCAAAACCTCTTCCCTAGACAAACAATCCTGCATAACTGCCAGCAATAATAATACCCTTCTAGAACTAGTATAATACCCTTCTAGAACTAGTCTCTGACACAAAATTACTAGGAATTATCATTGACAATCAACTAAAATTTGATAAGCATCTACAAACAAATAACAAAAAAAAATCCCGTAAAAAATTAGGTATGCTTTACCGCCACAATTGCTTTATCTCTCCCACAACCAGGATTACATTAGCTAATACATATCTCATCCCATCCCTTTTATATGGTGCATCTATCCTAACCAGCCTACAATCTTCCCTCAAAACAAAACTCTCATCTTGTTATAACAAAATATCCAAATTTGCGGCAGGTCATAGAGCCTCTTCTCACCACTGTAATTCCCTTCACCAACTAAGTTGGCTAGAATTACCAAACTTCCTCACATAAACCCAGCTCATCCAAGACACAAACTCATTCATAACCTGTCTCTCTGCCCCTCCCTAGCAAATACCTTTGAAATGCATAAACCAGATAGACTCCTAAGATCCAATTCGCAAAACCTAATTAAATTGCATAAACCAACAGATCCTGCTGGAAATCAATTGATGTCTTTCTCTATTCTCTCTTGCATGCCTCTGTAACTCTCTCCCTTCTCCAATCTGCACCACCAGCAGTCTCTCTTTGTTTAAAACCTCACTGCACTCACACCTTACTTCACAATGGAAATGCTCTTGCTCTCATCCAACCTAATTCTACTACTTTTACTACCTCCTAAAGTTTTACATCCCTTGGTACATATTCGACCACTGACTAAAAAAGTACCTCATTGTAATTCCCTAAAAAAAAAAAATTACTTACTTAATTAACCTGATGTAATTTTCCTAAAGAAAATCTTTTTTATTTCTGTATTATGTAACATCTATTTGAATTGTGGAATATGGGTTTGTACTATATAAAATATGGATGTAACATTTAATTGAAATGTATATTATGGAATTGTGCTCTTTCTGTACTATGTATTTGTATTTCTCTGGAGCTTTTCTCCCCAGGACTCCATTGAACATGGGCTCCTTGTAGCCCAATGGACTATCCTGGAAAACAAACTGCAAATAAAATAAATAAAAATAAATAATATTGTTGTAACTGATGAAATGTATATATTTTAACAGAGGATACTAGAAGGAAAGGGGTTAAACTCAGTCCAGCTAAGCTTAAGAAAAATAGCCTGAAATTAAATTACTTTGTTTAGGTCATAAAGATTTTATCTCAAAGGTCTGAATGCAGCTAGAGACTCAGTATCTGTGAAAAGCCTCGGCTGGGATCCTGCTCTACTGTCCTTAGTGGTGAACTAATTGCTACACTGGGGTGCCAGAAAATGGCTTGTTAGTTTCTTGAGGAAGGGAGCAAGTGTTGGAATTGTTTTAAAGTTTCCAAATGCTGTAATAAACCTTAGCTATAGTACTATGTGTGTATTGTGACACATCAGTACCAGATCCTGGCTCAGTTTCTAGTGAGAGGGTAGTGTGGGAACCACAGAGTCATATTATCGGATGTAATGCCATTCTGTAGCCAGCAGTGAAATTGTATTTGAATACTTGCGAGAGATGTGCACTCTGTCTTTGGACCTGACAATTCACTAACTAGGGAACAGTTATTCTTCAGTCAGTTAGAAAAACATAGTGAGATTAGTTAAATGTGTTTTATATAGCCGTCTGAGTCTTTTCATCTGTGTTTTTTTTTTTTTTTTACATTGCCTGTGATTGAAACTTAGGTGTTTATTGTACATAAATATTCAGTATGTTCATGTTTTTTATTATTGTTTGTTAAAAAATATATCTAAACCTTTCATTGTGTCTGATCTTTTAGAAAATATTTAACCTTTGAGAGTACTTGCATTTATTTAGTGGCACTGTGGCTCCACATTCCTGAAAGTCTTGCTGCTTGGTTAAACAGTACCATTTGTATAAGTATTAATATTAATACATATAATTGGGTAGCCTGTTAAGAGCCTTAAAGTAACTAGATTCAGGTGTTCTGGTGTCAGTAAATCTACCTTATAATCTGGGTGGAGGTGGCAGAGTGGGTAAGCTGTGTCAGCCTTTCCTAGGTGTGTGTGTGTGTGTGTGTGTGTGTGTGTGTGTGTGTGTGTGTGTGTGTGTGTGAAAATCAAGTGTGTGCGTGTGTGTGTGTGTGTGTGTGAAAATCAAAAGTGTGTGTGTGTGTGTGTGTGTGTGTGTGTGTGTGTGTGTGTGTGTGTGTGTGTGTGTGCGTGTGTGAGAGCTACATTGAACAGGGACACTGGTGAGCACTGATTTCACAGAGAGGGTGATGGAGGACCTGTCTTGGAACACCCGGCTAAGGACTCAGTTCTATATGGTCAGTGGGAAGTCGCATTTGGTGCCAAAGGAGGAAACCCAGCCCCCAGGACTGGAGTGTAGATTCTCTGTGTGCTCTTAAGGGAAATTTTACTTGGTGCAGAGGTATGCATCTGAAAATACTATGTGTGTCAGTGGTAAGGATTAAGGCTCCTTGATTACTGGCCCATAGGAGGGACATCACAATATAAATAAGTTAGCTGCCAGTACAATTCTTTTGCACTGAGCTTCTTTTTTTCAAAACCGCTCCTCTTTCATCTAATGTTAGTTCTTCTGCCACAATAAAAATAAACTTCTTGCAAGTAATACACTGTACTCAAAAAGTATGATTTTAATTTTTATGCTTAATGGCATAATTATGTTCATAAAATATGCTTTATAAGTTTTCACATCAATTTCCAGATTAAATATCAAGTTTATAAACATTGTCAAGTTCAATGTGCAGCATATACCTTGTAATAACAGTACTTAAATAAGGCGGCAAGTTAAATATGTCTACATTGGGAGCATGCTCCATGGGGAAAATTATCTTTATTTTTTCTTTTTTGATCATTACATTATTTTTTTTCCACTATTCTCCAAACGATATTTAAGATTTTACCCACTTTTGTTAACAAATTTAGTTCCAGTGACAACGATGTTGTATTAATCTCGATTACCCAAAATAATCTATTAGTTCCATAGACTGCAATCCATTTTTCACTATTCTCCAAAAGAACCTTTAGACTGTACCTTCTTTCTTTAACAGACTTGACTGCAGTGCCCACAATTTTAGATAAATCTCCAATACCCAAAATAATTTTTCAATTGGATGGACTCTAATATTTTTTCATCTCTTATGAATCTAGTGAATAAATTAATCCAAACGCACTGGTGAAATTTCTAGTGCCATTATTTTAGTGATAAGTACAGACTGGTGCTTTGTTTTTCTTTTATTAGTGATCTGTCTACTAATAGATATCAATAATTTATTGGGACACCTTCTTTCCAAAAAATATTTTTTTTATCAATAAATGGTTCTCTCTCTTGAAATCGTAGTAGAAACAAAATCTCTGCATGTACGGCAACTGGAAGGTTTCAAGCAGAAATGCTTTCCAAAACTAAATGATGAAACCAGCAAAACATTGTTTGTTTGCCACAGTTTGCTGGTTTCATCTCTTTCTTGAAAACAATATCTTCATCAGTAAGCCTAAATATTCTAACAAATTACACTTTTGCTATATTTCATCATATAATTGTTTGTTTGTTTACTTATCTGTTTGTTAACATGATTTTACCCACTGCCCAGCCTATAGGGCACAGACAAGTACATACAAAATGGCACACAAACATGTACATAGCATGAAAATGAACACAGAAAACTGTTACTATATTAACCGCATAATATAACATATGCATGCATGTTGCATATGATGAAACAGTAATAAGTAAAGGGTAGGTAGCAGCAGTAAATCTGCCCGAGTACAGTAATCTGTGTCTCTTAAGCAGTAGCACTTAAACACATTGTATAAATGTTGCTTGTGGTTTTCCTTGAGGATGCCCACTGGTAAAGTTAAGATATTTATTCTCAAATGATTATTTCTTGTAAATTATTAATTCAAATCTCCTCTGCTCTTCATAAAAAAAAATCTTCCTATCCATATCACATTTTGTTCTCTTCTAAATGGAAGATAAATGATAAAAAATGATTTTTATTATTAATTCTTTTAAAGGATTCAAAATTTGGTTAGACTATTTGAAGTAAAACAGGTCAACAGATAATCTAGAATAAATATAACTTATTGTCTAAAAGTAGATTACTAGAAAACTCCCAGAAGCACTCCGTTTATTGTGTGATGAATTTTCTTATCAAATATAAAAATAAATAAGTTTCCAATAAATTCAACCGACCATGAAAGAATTTGAGATTTACAGCTTAGCATATTTAGCTTTGCTTAAAAATGTCTAATATTTGAAACACATGCCTCATTACATAGGTGAATAATGACACTATAACAGAAAACAGATATTACCACTTTAATTATCCAAAGAAATTACTAGTTTTTTTAAGCGTGCCAAGAGTCCTCTGTGTATGCCAAAATTATTTCTATAAACTTTTTTTAAATGATAACATAGGCAAATCCTCAAAGGTCACTTAAATTATTTAAATAAACACTTTGCAATTTTTATAAGAAGTGCAAGAATCCCTCAATGTATAATGGAATAATTTGTAAAATCTTTTTTAACTTATGAAGGAAGTAATCACTGAAAGGTTTAGTCTTTAAGTCATGGGCAGCCACTCATGGTGACATGTAGGTTTTGATATTTTTAATAAACTTTAGAAGTACCAAATCAATATCCTAATCTAGGTTTAGGGTTATATAAAAATTGATATATAACCAAACCAGTTTTGCCAATGACAAGTTAGTCCAAGAATACTGAATTAACACCTTGCGTAGTAATGCTATGTTGCTCATATTGATGTCAATATAACAGAAAGAATAAACTAAAAGGAAAATACAGCCAATATATATTTATTTTGCTGCACAATTACTATCTCATTTCCCTTGCCATGCCTTTAATCATTTAGATATCTTAATTCATTTAATGCTTGCTTTTCTTCAGTCATTATACAAATGTTTTGTAATTCTTACACTTTAAAAATGTCCTGATATTTTTCCTCATTTTGACTTAGATGAGCCAATAATCCTTAAACCACTTCATTCATTTCAGGGGAGTATGACTGTACAAGTTAAACCTAAATGAGTCAAGTGTAGCTTAAGGTTCATAGGCTCATAGCTACTTACTAGGCTTTTGATCTGTGAGGATCTTAAGAAGCCTAGCCCTACATTTCCACAGTACTTACTAGCCATTATATTATGAAATATGGATCTCCTAAGATGGGTCAAACAAGTTTATGTTGGGGTAATTACATGTTTCCCTTACCCATGAGGATCACAATGGCTAAAGTAAAGGTGAATTTGCAGTTACTCGTTCATTCATCCAAGTCATGTTTGACTAGATTAAGAGAAGTACTCGGCTTTATGTGGTGGGGAAGGCAGTTTCATAGAAGTGGTATTCTTTGTGATACATACGATCAGCATGATCTGCTAATCTTGGAAAAGAGACTGAGTTCCCTTGCATGGATGTTTCTGATACTACAAATGTGTAGTAGGTATGACAGAACAGGGCCTGTTGAGGCTGTATAAGTGAAACAGTGGTCTCTTCTCAATAGCCTGCATGACACCGAGAAAGAGACAAGACTTTGAGATTGTCTCTGTAGTTTTTATTATTTAGGCCCTTGAGTCTTTTTTTCATTATGAGAAGTGTTGTGACAAGTGTTTAACAAGTACATAGTGAAACAGGTATTATACTCGATGATTGACATAATGAATGCCGAGTACAGTGGAACGATAACATTTCTCAGTCAGGATGCCGTTCCTTTAGATATAAGCTGTGCAATGAGAAAGGACTTCCTTACACTAGTAGATATGGGATGATTGAAGAACAATTCATTGTCTACATATGATCATTGATCTACATGTGATCAGTTTTCAGGGGTGTGTTATCAATGTGATAGTTATAAATGGAATCATAGTGAAGGATATGATTATGCATTTCCTGGCATTTTGTTTTAGTCTATGGTTTTGGCACAAAGTATCTATTTAGGACAGGCCCCTTTGTAAAATCTTACTTTATTGTGGGGAGGTTATGATGGCACCAAGTTTGCAGTCACCTACTAACTTGATCAGCCACAAACCCTTAACATTAGCTTTGACCTCAGAGAAATAAATCCCAAAGAGGAAAGAAGAGTGGCCCACGAAATAAACCTTGGGGCACTCCACCAGATACAGGTCTTTTGGAGGTGGTAGAGCTTCCCATTCCTACTTGCTGTGCACTGCTTGTGATCTAATTTGTAATCCAATGAGTTATAAAGGGATTAACAGTAAGCTGGGAGAATTTATCTATGCTGCCTGAAAGTGGAATGTGTCAAACACCATTGCAAAGTCCAGAAATCCTGTATGCCCTAATTTGCCCTCGCCTATTACCTCAGTAACATTTTCAAAGAAGTAAACAGGGTTAAATAGACAGGATTCTCCCTTGGAAAATCTGAAATGGGTTGGTTTGAGAGTCTGTCGGTCATGTGTATCCCTATTTATTAGTTCTAAAATGATCTTTTCCATAGCCGTAGAGATTAGGTAGGTCAAGCTTATAAGTGTAATTACCAGGGTCCATTGTAGTCTTATTTTTGTGCAAGGGACTGACTGCTCCTGTTCTCCAATCATCTGTTGCAAAGCCTGCTTGATGAAAATGTTGAATTGTGTTTTTTTGTGGTCTGGAAATTCATAATTCAGGTTAGCCAGAAGACATCCTTGCAAGTAATCTTTTCCCAAAGATGTAGTGTTCTTCACCTTAGTGCATTGAGAACTTGTTCTTGTGAGATTTGAGAGAGGAGGTAGATGCAGGCACTTGATCAGAGAAAAGAGTTGGGGAGACATTTTTATAACTAAAACTTCCTCTGGGTCTGAGTATGTGATATCATTTACTATTAACTCTGTGCAGAGCTGGGCATTTTTTTCTGAGATCTCTGATCTTATTAAAGAAGCTTCTGCAGTTTTCTTTCACCTAGGTAGTTATTTTTACCTCATCTCTTTCTTTGCTTGATTTGATCAAGACCTGGAGTTCCCTGTTAGTTTAGCAACAGAATTGTTGGCTTCTTGACAGTTAGATTATGAGTAATAACTTATTATTATTATTATTATATTGCTTGTTTATATTTGGGTTTATTATGGGATTAATTTCTGAATTTGTTGTTGTATTTATTTTGGGGGGGGGGGCAGATACAGCTATGTAACTATTTACAAGTGCACAGAACTTGGTATTAAAGGACTCTGCATAAGAAGCAGGATGCTTGAGGTAAAAGGGGATTTTTAATTTACTTAGATCACTCAGTTTCAGTAGATTAGCCTTTGCATAGTCTCTAAATACTGACGTATTGGAGGATGCTGCTGCCTTCAATTTTATGGTGAATGTGACTGACGTGGTGAGATTTTAGCAGAAAGGAGGTTATAATAGGTGGGGGGCAGAGATGCCCCATATTGGTAAGGACAAAGTCCAAGATTATATCTCACCTGTTTTTGTTGAGAACTAACTTGTTAGGGGGTATGCATGTATAAAGTTCAGTAATCTCCGAGCATACATGTTTAAGGGCATATAAGTCTCTCAATTTATGGCAGGCTAGTTAAAGTCTCTTAGTTTCTTAGGAGAATGGGATTTGGCTTAATAAATATGGATTCCATTCTGGTTAGGTAGGAGGTAGCAGCCAAGGAGGACATAGAAGGCATCCTGTAGTTAGCTATGAATGGTTACACTTTTTGTTTTTGGTGAATTGGATGTGGAGGAGTTTCTTTTGTAACTAGTCTGGAGCCGCGATTTTTTTAAAAATATACAGACACCTTTGCCACTTCTAATGAGGTGGATCTGTATGAGTGATGAGCATTGAAGCCTTCCAGTGATGTGGTGCTTTCACTGGTCTGGAACCAGGTCTCTGGGAGGATAAATACATCTGTGTTTTCCATGTGTGTGTGTGTGTGTGTGTGTGTGTGTGTGTGATTTTGTTGTTGTTAAGGTTCCTAGCATTGAGTAGCAATACTGTTATGTTAACCAGATTCTGTTTTATGGTGGAAGCTTTAGAAGACTGATATTGCCTAAAAAAGACACTATGGGGTGGAAAATGTTTTTGCTGATGGCGGAAGAGGTGTAAGCCATCCCTGAAAAGCAGATAATCTTTTCCTAGGCTGATATATATTTTTATCCACTTAAAATGACAATTGTTAAATTTGTTCATATTGTGGCATCTCTTTTGGTGATGGTTGAATGCTGCTCAAGTCTAGGCTTGCATCTGCCTCAGACACATATTCAAAAAGCTCTATCATGCCTCAGCCATTCTGGAAAGCCATGAAGTGCCATACATTGGTCTAAATGGCTAAATATCACACTGACTATTATTTTCCTATTTTCCTACTAAGTATTATTGCAGTTTCCTCAAGCATAAAAGAATTATACTAGTTCAGCCATCCTGTCTGAGGATGAATTGCATGGTTTTCTTTTAAATGAGCAATTCATGGCTTAAATAATTTCATCCATACTGGCCACGGACTAAATTATCGCCCACCTTGGCCAAGATTATACCTGCCTATTATGTCCCAAATAGCCAGATTTGGCTTTTTCTTGCTTTAATCTATCTCTTGACTAAACAGAGGCCCTTCCATTGTGTTTGACCTGAATGAAACAACACTTAGTATCACATCATCCATCCAGGCTAACTGCAGCCTGTTTCTTTCTTTTTTCTGTTTTAGCTGAAGCAATCTTAGCTTAAGTCACTCTGTAAAATGTTGATAAAGATGAACTGCACTGTTTCATTTTTCAGAAAAACATGGCGAGGTTAAGTGTGATTGGACCCTTTTCATCAAATGTCAGTTTGATCAATGAAATATTTGATTGTACATTAACCAATGTTGTCCTCATTGTGACACCCTGCATTGGCCCAGTAATCAAGGAGCCTCAATCCTTACCACTGGCAACAGTGAGGGATGTACACAATGGGAGGATGACAAGTACAAACACAGTAAGGTACAATCTCTATTAAGAGCACACAGAGATCACACTCAGTCTGGGGCTGGTTTCTCCCTCTTTCTCCAGATCCTCAATAAGATTCCCCACTGTCACAGCTATAGAGTTGAGTCCTTACCCAGGGTTCCAAGCCAACTCCTCCCAACACTCTCTCTGCCCAACCTGTGTTTCATGTTCCTTGTCAAGTAGCTGACACACACACACACACACACACACACACACACACACACACACACACACACACACACACACACGCATTTTGAGATTTGATTTATACACAAACATACACCAGGGAAAGGCTGGCACAGGTTTACTAGCTATGCTCCCTTCTACCCAGACCATAAGGTAGTTATCACTGCCAACAGAACCCTTTATCAGCTGCTTTAAGGCCCTTTCCAAAGGGTGACAAATCCTACTGTGTAATGTTACTATTATCCAAACAGTAAGTGTGACCAAGACTTGCAAGGCTATTTAGGAGTGGCCAGTACAGTGTCACCAAATACATATGCAAGTACTCTAAAAGCTTAAATATGTCTCACAAATATCAGCCATAAAGATAAGTTTAAATATATTTAATAATAAATAATAAAATAACAAGACAATACTCAATCAACACAGTAACTACAGAGTTCAAAATTACAGGAAATAGTTTAAAACAACATTGCGGGTCAGTCTCAAATAAATACAGAAAACATCTAAACTAATTTTTGCCATATTCCTATCTATATCTAAGAGAGATACTATGCCCTAAGTCTTACTTACAGACAACATTCAGGCAGAAGTGCCGATGATGGATGTTTCTAGGTCAAAGACAAAATACAAAATGCACACAGTCTCTCTCTAAGAGAGTTCTTAAATTACTATCAAACATTACTGCTGGGTCAACTTGGTTGACATCATTCTTTGTCACTTGCCTCAGTTCCTAGGATAACAGAAACTAACATCTCTGTGTTAAAAATACATATCTCTCAGATGTTTGCAGAACATGGAAGTCATAAAACAATAAAACACTTTTACATTTGAAACCTAGTAATTATTTCTGTTTCAAGACAATATAAAAACCTTTAGCTCTAGACATTGTATCTGCTTCACTGAAACCGAGAGATAACACAATACTAAAACAATTTCAACTTATTTTCTTGAAGTTTTGCAAGTTAACTCTGTATGTTCCAGCTTCTACAATTAAACATACATGTATACAGGTATATAGTTTATATACATTTCTGTTCTTTTCCAGTAGGGTACACTGTGGACACATCCTTAAAGCTCAGTACTGTACAAACCCTGTTCAACACACACTTCTGCACCAGTAGTTTAATATACACATAACATAGTTTTCTTACATTTGTAAGACAAGCATATGAATCATATTAATATTCACAAATGACAGAGAATTATTTACAAAATTCCAGATAGCTGGGCTGACAGCATTTTGGTTTGTCGCACTCATTATAACAAAAATAAAAGTGGAATAATCCCACTGATAATAAGATAAACAATCTAGTTGTTTTCTATGTTATTAAGTCTGCATTAGCAAAAGAACTGAGAAAATGCCAGCAACAGTCAAATTGTTTGACACTCAAGTATCATAAGATACCACATGATTGCCACCAGGACTGCATCACACCACCAAAACCTTGCAGTATGCTGCTGGTACTATGTGGTTAATAAGGCTCACTGCAGAGTTTGAAAATATATGACACACTTTGCTTCTGCCTCATGTGGCATGCAACAGATTGTATCATGTAGCCTAAACTTATTACTAGCACCCTGCATCTTTTTTAAATTACTTGTAATAAACATTGTCCTGTTGGAAGTCTTGAACTCAACAGAGTGACTCCTAGAATTAAGAAAAACAAAGCAAAGGTCCTGAGAAACAATGGTGAAGTGTGAAAGTTATTGTCACACATTGGAAGTGTTTTTCTGTAGAAGAGATTCCTACCTTAAACTTCTCAAATCCCTGCTTCTTCTATATACTAACTGAAGAGTTCATTCTACCTCAAAATAAAACAAATTCTTTAAGATATAGTAATGTTGGTCTTCATATATCTAAAAGTTTTACAGTTCTGAGGACTGCACTTTGAACATGAAACATTAATTGAGAGTATATATTTTCCCCTATTCATACTTACATTTCTACACTTTTAAATATCTCACTTCCTGCTCTTGAAATTAACAGTGTTTTCCTTCATAAACATGTTTCCATTGTTTTAAACATGTCTGCTCTTTAACTAAAGTCATAAAGCAAAATTTCTATTTAAGATCATGTGTACTGCAGTATCTTGCACATTGTATGCTCAAAGAAGACATGTAACTAAAGAGAGGAAGCCACATAGTACCCATGCACTGCTCTGCATTTGTACTAAAATTAGTCCACAGAAGTACCCTGCAGACTAGATGCATTGCACAGGCCTTAGTCTTGCTTTTGTAGTAATACCGCTTTCCGGAAAAGACTTGTACTTATACGTTTTATGAAATATATTTTATTTACTTTTCACTTTATTTCAGTTGCTTTCATTGTGACCAAGATTTTTGTTAAAACTACCTCAACAGAGTTAGAAAGATAAAGGTTTTCATTTCTACTAAAGCCACCATCCACTTAATTAAACAGGGCAAGTAACCTGTAATAAAATCTGTAGTTTGTAAGAGAAGCCTTCTAAGCAAATTAAAGAATCACTTGCCAATCACTTTAGATGTTTTAAATTTATAAATTGTCATCACTTGTTTGCTTCAATTTATCACTGCTCACTAAAATAGTATATGCCACATTCCTGCTCATGTTGTAAACATCACCTACAATAAAATCTGTAATTCACCTGCAAAACCTCTTAATTAGACTAAAATAATTTTATTCCATTTAAGTATATTCACATTTCATATAAAAAGTGAGGAAAGCAAACAATATGAACTGCACAAAGGGAAGCTGCCCCTTTATTAAATCTAGTACAAGCTACAAGTCTCCACACTCAGAGTAAAATGTTTTGATTATTACTCTGGTTATCTGTGGAAACCTTTTAATAACCTTAACACAGCATTTTTCTTCACACAGGCTGAGCTAGCATTCATAATATAATTGTAGAAAAACATAACAGTGAAGAGTGTATGGGAACAAATTATGCATATATAATTTATACTGCAATCCTGTATGTATAGCCAAAATGTCTGTATATATAGTTTAGCAACCTCAGTTTTCTTCTATCTTGTAAAACTGAACAGTAATAGGAAGCAAATGCACCAGGCTTCAAATGTCAAAACCACTGAGTTGTACGACTGTCACCTTACATCAAAGTATTCCATATCTACACAGGGAGCAAACAGTTTATTCATCTGTGGTATTTCTTCATCTTGTCTGCAGCTATTAATTAATGTAGGGTAGCACCACTGTCCAAAGTGGGGCTTGTGTTTGGTACTACTGCAATGATTACTGAAGGGCACTTAAGCACTTACCACAACAAAGTCCAGCAACTTTTAACAATGTCTTCAGCCATACTGACATCCTAGCATGAGTATAGTCAGAGTGCAGCCTTATGGTAGTCTCAAGGAATGATCATTTATCCTGTACCTCATCTTTTCTCACCTTACACTACTTACTTGTGATTACTTGGTAAGACTCTATCTTCCTTGAACTGAGGTCTGCCTGTCTTCCCATCTAATTTACCTACAACCTTTCAACTTCCATTCAAAATAAAGTCTCATCTTTTTGGCCAATAATATCTTCATGTAGTTTAAAATACACTTGAAGTATCAAATAAAATCATCTGTATACCCTAAACAATAGCATGCCTGTCTTAAACTAAAAAAAAGATATGTTCTGATACCTGGTTTCTTACATGATCCTTTACTACAGAATTATATATACACACACACACATATATATATATGTATATATATACATATATATATATATATATATATATATATATATATATATATATATATGTATATATATATATATATATATATATATATATAAGTGTGTATAAAGATATATATATATATATATATATATATATATATATATATATATATATTTTTATATATGGATCATGAATGCAATCTGTACATTGGCAGTGCTGCACTAGTCAGACTTAACAACTTGAAAGAAAATTAAATACTATTAGTAAAGCAAAAGAAGAAGAAATAAAAAATGTACAAAAACAAAGTGCAATACGTAAAGAGTGTAATAAGTAAGGTGGCATAAACCTTTGTTTCTAGATGATTGTCACTGTTGAAGTAACATCCTGAGCCCATTGGCAAAAATAGGAAAAGGGTTGCGGATGGATGGATGGAAAAAGTAAGAAAATGTACAAAATCTGATAAATTTAACATCAAAAAATGCTATTAATTTTAGCAAATAATATCTGAGATTCACAGAATGTTTCTCCATCCACACTAAATGCACAATTTGGATTGGTCTATCAGAACAAAGGGGAGAAGTTTTGAATCACAGCCAAGGTATAGCCACAAAGAGGAAACTCTCATTAATGACTCTGTACCATGAATCTGAAATGAACAGTGCATTCTCAGAGCTGGCTATACTATAGTTCTCATAGGTTCATAGGTGTGTATACCAGGTTAACGACTGCTATGGCTATTATCAGCCCATATGTGCCCAACAAATTTGATTTATAAAGGTGGAAATTTATTGACTGCCTCTGTCCATCAGTGACACAGGAGGCAGGCCAGGGGTGAATTTCTAATTACCTATCCATTGATCTAAGTTGTGCTTAAAAAGGATAGGAAGGAACTCTGCTTTACAAGGATGGAGAGCTTGTTCTAGAGAATGGGAATTCTCTGAGAAACATATCTGTCTCTCCTACATGTCCTGTTTATGTCACAAGCAAAATTTAGTGTAGTAGTTCTGATGCTATTTGCTTTGCAGCTGTGCAAAAGTTCATGAAAACAAGATCCATAGATGCCCTGTATGCCAGGCAAAGTTCACCTCTCAGAAGTCTGCATGATACCAAGTAAAGAGACAGGGCTCTGAGGTAGGACATTGTGTTCAATCTCTGTATTTTTTATGTAAGGAGCCTTTGTGGACATTCCAGTTGCAGCATGTTTCTGGTCAAGTGCATACCGAAGGCAACATTATACTTTATGATGGGTCTACCGATGGCCAAGTACAGTGCTATGATGACCTCTCTGGACCAGATGCCATGCCCTCGCTTATAAGCTGAGCAACATAGAAGGATTCTTTTACTACCTTGTTCACATGCTGCACAAAGGCTAGGTTACTGTCTACATGAGTTCCCATCCCCCTGACTAGTAAATCAACTATAAAGGGTGTTTAATTGATAATGTAGTTACCCAGGGCAGTAGACTTCCAAAAAGGTACTATAATGTATTTCTTCATATTGAGTTTTTAGCATGGCTTTGGAACCAAGCATTTGTCTGAATTAGACCTTCCTGAAGGGTGTTCTCGTCTTGGGGAGATTCAATGACACCTCCTAGTTTAAAAACATCTGTGAACTTGGTCAGCCAAAGGCCTTTGACATTGGCTTCCATATCCAAGAAGTAGATGCCAAAGAGTAGTGGGCCCAGCACAGAGCCCTGGGGACTTCACTTGTGACCTGCCTCTTTGTGGAGGTGGCCTCACTGCTTCTAACCTCCTGGGTCCTAGAAGTGAACCAGCTAGTTAGCCAGGAAGTTATAAAGGGGTTTATACCTAGTTCCATAGGTTTGTTGACAATGCCTGAGTGGGGTATTGTTTCAAATGCTTTATCTAGATCTAGGTAGCCAGTATGTACTGTTTTCCCCTCATTCATTGACTTAGTGATATTCAAAGAAGTCCACCAGATTCAGTAAGCATAATTTTCCTTTCCTAAAGTTGAACTGGGATCGATCCAGTGTCTGGAGGTCAGACTAATGGATCTGTAGTTTTCAGGATCTGTAGAAGGTCCTCCCTTATGAAGGGGGATGACCGTTGCAGTCCTCCATTCATATGGCACAAAGCCTGTTTTAAGACTATAGTTAAATAATGACTCCAGGGGTTCTAAAAAATCAAATTTATAGACAATTCAAGAGGCATCTTAGGATGCTATCGGGGCCCAATGAGGTCGTGTTCTTGGCTTTAGTGACTGCAGCCAGTACATGCTCCCTTGTTATAGCTGGAGGGGTTATATTTGTAGATATTTTTGATGGGATGGATGAGGGTGGGGGAGAGGGTAAAGTTGAAACCGAATTTCTCCGCTAACAGAGTTGCTATATCATCAGGCACAGTGAATGTGGCACCATTAACCACCAGTTCAACACATTGCTGTGTGCTGCCTTTGAGGTTTCTGACATAGCTATAGAAAGCCTTATGGCTATCTTTCACCTGGAAAGCTATCTTAACCTCAAAGCTGGTTTGCTTGACCTAATTAGCTATCTTAGTTACCTATTTACTTTGATGAAAAAGTTTCTGTTTTTATGAGAATTACCCTTCATGGTTTTTACCACAATTTATTTCTTTTTGTTGTATATCCTGTTTAATATGGGGTCTATATTACATGAGCAACCGTTCCGATGTTTGAATCATAGATGGTCTACATCATATGATCGAACGTCGGAAAGGTTGAAGGTGAAAGTCAACGTTTTTTCACATGCAGAATGGGAAATTTTCCCTTTCTGCATTGAAGTGCATTCTCGGAGATGGTATATTTAAGTAGGGGGGTGTGGGAGATGCAGGAGGGCTTGCCCTCCTGCTCAGAGCGGTAAGGTAAGTTTTTTTTTTTTTTTATTATATAGTCGATGTTTTGAACTTCACTCATATGAGTTTGCTCATGTGAGGTTCGAAGTTTTGAAACTTCGACTATATAATATAGACCCTCTAATATGGTATGCCACCAGGGTGGTTTGTTTCTCGGGCTTGTCCTGGGCTTACCTCTGGTAGGTACAGCAGCCTCTATGCAGCCACTGACATGAATGTACACAGTTTGTGAGAGCAGTTCAGTACTGCCTGCTGGGTTCTCTGGGTCTGGAGTGGCACTGAATTTTGACAATCCATCACGTAATAATAGGTAATTTGCCTTGGAATAGTTGGTTTTAATGTGACTATGGAGTTGAAAGGAGGCAGCTTTATGGTCAGACCTTACCAGGGAGGATGAAACATTGGGGAGGGTGCAGCATCCTCCAATATTTGTAAACAGAAATTCCAGTAGGGTGGAGCTTCTAGTGTGAGTATTCTCCCTAGCAGCATATGTATTTTATAAGCAAATGTATGCCCTATACATTAATTCATACACACACACACACACACACACACACACCCACACACACACCCACAGACCCACACACACACACACACACACACACACACACACACACACACACACACACACACACACACACATACACACACACACACACACACACACACACATATACACACTGTACTGCAGGCACTCAAACTGGAGCAAATGTGCAATCTCTGTCTTTGGTGGCATTCCCTTTTCCTTCTAGTGTAAAATTTTACTTGTCTGAGCAACTGTGTTAATTGTTCTGCTGAATAATTTGAGACTCACAAACAGTTGTTGGGAACAGCGCATGGCTAATTAGCTTTAACCACCCCACAGGGCTGCTGCATTAACATGCAATTTTCTTTTGTGAGACTGGTGTCTGTGCTAAGACCTCCATGAGCAGAAAACTGGAGTAGGAAAATGGTCTCAGAAATTAAAAGGCTTCTGCATCACACTGAACCTTTTTGTATTCCAGAGAATGTTTCCAGAGAATTAAAGCATGAATGTGACTCTCTTGTTAAATTAACTCTAACACAATATAATGTACCACTGAAGTTACACCAGCAAGGGTCCCTTTCATGTCAGAAGTATTCATACATGTAACAATAAAGCAAAATAGAAGAAATATAAAAATCTGTTAATTGTAGTAATGTAAAATGCTGTATGTCTTTTTCCTCATTCATACCATTAAGGATTACAGTAATGGATGCTGTTATACACTCGGCTTCTGTTTTTTTTTTTTAATAATAACCAAAACTTGTTGCCTCCCACACCAGTTGTCTTTACAAGTTTGCATAATAAGTAGCAAAAATGATCATGTTTTCATTTACGTTAATTCCTTTATAGAGCTTGATATCATTTTCTTTACAGAATGAGGTACCCTGTATTTTTAAAGCACATTGCTATCATTACCTCTTACTGAAAACTCACTGGCTGAGGTACTAGAAGTCTGTCACTCATTGGTGGTCTCATCATGAAATTAGTTCAATGTCAGATATATGCTTTTTTGTGAAGAGACTGAAATGACCAGGATGGGCAAGCTTTACATAGGACTTGGTGAAGAGAGGTTTTATTTTTGGAATTCTCTTCATGGTTTGGAGAAATCTACTGTAGGCATGCAGTCTGCCTCACAAGAAGAGACTTCCATGGTTCTGATGGAAGAAAAAAGCAGTGGTGACTAAATCTGCAGCAATGGAAATTATGTTCAGATCAGACTTAAATATGAAAGTCACTAGTGATATAACTGAGTAATAAAGTACTGCTGTACAAGATAGCAGTAGTAACATAACTATTTTGTCTGAGTAACTTTGCCTTTCTTATGTTTTTTTATTTGCAAGCTATACTGACAAATAAGTACAATACTAACAAAAGACTTTGCCTTTGCAAATAAATTGAAATAAAAGACATGGGGAATGATGCAATTCTTCAACATCTCTTTCCCAAAACTACACCTTATGCCTTATTTTCTCAGCCAAACTTCTCCTTTTATAAATGGTGACAATTGTTTATATGTAATGGAGTCCACAGTCATCACCGCTTGAATTTTTCAGCATCATTGGTTAGTCTGTCAAACAATATATGAAAACTACTCTTAAGTTTACTTTTCACTTTAGAAGATATAGTTCCAAACTGACAGGTTTTGAAATTGCAGCACCTAGCAAGCTTCAAATCAGCTATGACATTTATTGAATAATTGTCATGTTTTTGAGTATATACCAATGATTTATAATTCATCACAGTGTCAGTACTTCTGCAGATGAATATAGTTAAAGAGATGAATTTTCAGAATTTGTGTTTCCAGATTGGAATTATTAAAAAAAATCAGAAAATAGTAGCACCTGTTAGTTACAATTAGTATACAGTTACTATGCATTGCAAAAAGAATACATCTTATTCTATGACTAAAGGGTCAAATATTGATATTGTGCTCAGAGTTTAGACTTTGTTCAGAGAGGTACAATGCTAAGGTTTGAAAATATTTATTCATCTGATATGGGGTATTTTTGCAAAATATAATTTAGTAAATACTGAAATCCAAACATTTTGACAATAAGAATGAATCTTTATGACCAGTTTATTATGACACTGTAAACCTAAAAGAAAGATAAATAAATAAATTAAGATAGTAGTGCATGGATGGCCATGTTTTGCTTTTATGTTCATTGCTTCTTACTTAGTAGCAATTCAATACATACACAAATAAAGTGTGGAAATACCATCAAAGCAGTATTGCAACCAAGTATATCAACAATTTTCACACCACCAAATAAACAGCCATATCAAAAGCTTTGCCACAAAAATAAATATACAGTATTGTGAAGAAAGCAAAAGATAATACTAAAAAGGAAAATGTGTAACAAAAGACTGAAGGCTACCGAAGATTAACAGAATAATTCAAACCCTATGAACGATTACAATACTAAAGTTAGAAAGACAAAACAGTGAAATATAGAAAAGAATAGGAGGGTGAACTTTTTAAAAGAAAAGGAATGCAATGGTGGAAACAATGGAGCAGACATCATTATCTTTGTATGCATTTCATATAATATAGGGTTTAGGAATACTTATGTGGAGGGAAATAACATGCTTTATTTTGAATAAAAATAATATTATATATTTTCAAGAGTATTTTTTGACATTTATTTCTGTTGTGTAAGGTGCATCTTGTTAATTCCTTATGATGCATTAACAATTTTCATTCATCTTGAATTTTCATAGGAATTTCTTTTTTACATTTTCTTGTAATACATTTTTGTCACTGTATCATCTAAAATATGTTTTCCTGAAAAAGAATAAGAACAGTAGATAAAGGGGCATAAAATACCCAGTCATTACTGAAAAGGACCCAAGGACCAGTTAGATTGATAATTTAAGAAGTACTAACTAAACAAAGAAAAAAAAAACAAGCAAGCAAGTGAGCAAATAAATAAACCATGCTAGTCACAAACAAATTTAACTGTCATTTAGTTCATTTATTCAGCCATATTCTATTTTATGAATATGAATAAAACTTTCAGTGCAGCTGCAAACTGCTAATCTCAGGACCTGTTTATTGTTCCTGTAAATTACATGCTGTCATAGAGTATTACTAAGAACCACCAAAATGTGCAACAGTCCAACCCAATGAACAGAAAATACGATTCCATTCATAAAAAAGGGAAAAAGTAAAATGCTGGTAACCACTCCCTTGCATTTCTTCTTTAATTCATTCTTTAACTTTCCAGGCATGAATGGCATTTAAAAAAAAAAAATAAAAACAGTTTAGCTGCCCTTCACCTAAACTAACTATGTGTTCTTTGGAGTATTAAACAACTGATTACTGAATGCAGTGAAAAAAAATGTGCCCATTCCACTTAAGAACAAGCTCTCTAAAGAGAAAACAGACAATCCATAGTTCCATCTGTCTTCTGAAATAAAATGGAACCATTACTAACACTCATTACCAGCTGCCTCCATTTCTTCATATCTGAGTGATCTCAGAGTTAGTACATACAAGTCAGAGATGTTTTTTCATAGTTGCACATTTTTTTTTGTTTTTGTTTTTTGCATCAAACAGTGTGTGTAGCCCCTTAATAATATGAGGATTTGGTTGTTTGTAGGCTGTTTCCAAATGCTGTGATTACCAGGTATTTTTGTTAACTGGTCTGTGATATAAAGAGATGCAATTAGCTGGATCACAGTAAGGTGTCTTATAACACACACACACACACACACACACACACACACACACACACACACACACACACACACACACACACACACACACACAAGTGACTATATGAAACAAATGTTACATGGATAAATACATGACATAATGGTAGAAAAGGCCCTTAATATCATTCTCTAAACGTCATCTTATTTTAAAACCTGATGCTAGTGGACAAAGAGTGATCTGGTTCTTGAGCCAAGTGGAGGAAATAAAAGATGAAATGGCTGCTTAGTAACTGGAATGGCTGCATGTGTATGGGGGTACAGAAAAGTAGTGCTAACAGAGTTAAATGTTGAATTTTGCAAGAAATTCAAGAAATAATGCAAAGGCAAGTAGGGGGAAATAAAAATGCTGCAAAGTACTGTAGATAGCTTAGATCTGAGAGAGGGATTAGATGGCCACTATGCCATAATGTACATAGAGTAGTAGATTTCTTGTATAACTGGGAGTATGGACTGGTTAGACTGTCAAACTGATCAAGCACATTGTGTTGATCATTTATCAGTGACAGAAGATGGGCTCGAACATGTAAAATGCCATAGTTACAGGTTAAAGGAATGGCTAGTAAGAACAACAACAGTCAAGAAAGGGTTAACGATGGGAGGATATAATGACTAAGCAGTAAATTATTAAGAATAATTTATTTAAAAAAGGTTTGAGAATGTAGCACTATCCTAGTGGCGTGCAACCTAATTCTGAATTGTTTAAAGAGCTAGTGGTTATGTTTGACAAACACGGGATAGAATACATGTGATTAATAGTCAAACATAATGATTTGTTAATTGATGAATTGATTTCTTCTGTTTCTGATTTGGATAAAAGTATTTGTGGGCATTTACATTATGACAAGTTTAAATTTGAGCATTTGAGAATATTCAAGAGCATTGACCAACTTGTGGGTTCCATAAAAGCTAGAAAGGTGAAAAACTGACTAGAGACAGAAATAATTATGGCAAAGGTATGGCATACCCCAGACCTCTGCCATCACAAAAATGGGGTAACAAATTTAACAACTCTTATTCTGTCAACAATACTAATAAAAACAACAGTAATGATACAACAACCAGGAATTCTGGGAAGGTTTTTACACCCACAGGAATTTCCACCTCTAAGATGCTCAGAGCGTCTGAGGAACAAGGGCCCACCTATGAACAACAACTGGGAGATGGCTCCTGTGAACACCCACAACCAATGGAACAGGGGAGGGATGACAAACGGGTGGGAGGACGTTCCAGAACTGAAACAATGGGAGTTAACTGTATCTACACCTGATACTTCCAACATATTGTTGAATATACCAGAACAAATTTTGGATCATCCACTGCCACACTGTCATATTGTCACTAACACCTTGGGTGATTTTAATGTATAAAATTTTTTCAGCAATGAAATTAGGCCAGAACATTGCAATCTGTTTGCCAACAGGTTTACCTTTGTGCCCTCACAATCCCTGGATATTGCCAGTACTTTAATGGATCTAAGAATTTACACACATGAACTAAATTTGAAAATTATTTTTAATAATTCCCTTTCTGCTTCTTTCGTCAATCCTTTGGCTATATCTAGCACTTACAACCCTCCACTCCACCCTGTGGTTCAACTATTCGAGAACATTTGTGAACTTGACATATGCAATTCCAAGTTCTCAAATAGGAACTCTAATGTAAATGAAAAAGGTTAATTGATGAAATAAAGGTTTTTGCACATGCAACTAGAATTATGACACCAGACAAGGGGGAGGGGTAGCTCTAATAAACTACAATGATTATAATGAGAAGATGTTATTTATTTTAGAAGGAAAAGTGTACTCAAGAGCTTCTCTAAATGAGTTAAATGTGTCATATACGAAAATAAGAAATTAACTATAAGTTTTTCTTTGAAGGATCATTTACTATTGATACACTTAATTACCTATCAGTTTCCTGTACCAGACTATCTGTAATGTTTGGACTACCAAAATTACACAAGGATCTCACACAACCACCCATGCACCCCATAGTTGATTCTAAAGGTTCTATTACTCACCCCTTAGCAAAATATTTGGACAAGTTAAAAGAACAAGTACTCAATGAAACACACATTTGTAAGGACTCATGGAGTTTTTTAGAAGCAATTGATAAAATTAATTTTAAAGATACCTACATGTTTATAACCACTGACATCAAGGATTTATATTCAGTACTACCCCATGATACAGGGTAGACTGGTTCACGGAATACCTTTATGAGAAAGGTATAGCACATTTTGATGTTCTAGTTTATGTACACTTGATGGAAATGGTTCTCAAAAATAATTTTATAATTTTTAATAAGGAAATATATTTACAGCAAGAGGGAGTGGCCATGGGGTCAGCATGTGGTGGGCTATATGCCAACATTGTGGTAAATCAATGGGAGAAAAAAATATTGTTCCCCTCAAAGTATTTTGAATATATTAAGTTTTATACAAGGCTTTTGGATGACATGTTTATTTTATGGGATGGACCTAATGAACTTGTTAATAATTTTATTGTATATACTGGAACTACCACTGATTTCTTAAAGTGTACACACACCAGTAATTTTAATATGATTTCTTTCCTTGACATCCTTTTACTCAAGGACTATCATGATAAGAAGTTTGTTTCAAAGTTTTTTAGAAAAAATACTTATTCTAACTCTCTACTACATTATTCTAGCATCCACCCTATGAAACAAAAGAAGGCTATTGTTAAAGGCCAATTCGTGCGTGCATCACGTATGGTGTCTTTAATGGATGAATTACTGAATGAATGTGAAACGCTGAAAGAAATGTTTCTAAGAAGAGGTTACCCTCACAAATGTATTATTAACATTATTATTGAGGTTGTCAACAAAAGGGAGAGAGGTTTTTTTTACCTCCCCTTACTTTCTGGTGATAGTACATCCATTACCTCACCTTCATCCAATGTTCATGACACTAGCATAGTGGAAGAAAGTAAAGATTTTAAAACCACATTTATTACTGTTTTTACTGATGAGAGTTTCATTTTAAAGGATATTTTATTGAAAAACTGGTCCATTCTTAAACATGAAAAGAATATTAGATCTGTGATAGGCTCACAACCTACTATTGTGTATAAAAAAGGAAAGAATTTAAAGAACATTTTTGAAACTAGGAACCTGCTGTTTTACCAAAAACCTGGTTTGATGAATAAGTGTGGTAGATGCAACTACTGTAAATGTATAAAAGAAGGTAATATATTTTGTGTCAACAATGTGGAAATTAAGATCAGACAGAAATACAACTGTTGTTCTGAGAAAGTAGTATATTGTGCTATGTGCACTGTCTGTTCGTGTTTCTGTGTTGGCAAGACTGACCAGAAGCTGAAAAATCGCATCTACGAACATTTATGTATTAAAAATATTAAAGACACCGATGCATTAAGTAAGCAGATAATGGAAAACAACAATCATACGTTTTTATTCTTCATTATAGACAGTATCAACACTGATGTTAGAGGAGGAGCATGCTCACTATTGTTGGAACAAAGAGAATTATATTGGCAGCTACACCTGAATGCAGGGACCTGGCCAGGCTTAAATGAAATATTTCAATCAGCTCCTTACTGAAATTAAAGGCATTGGAGAGGTAACATGACCTCCCAAATAATTACTGTTTAATATACCATGGTACACACACAGACATCATATTGTGATTTTACATGGTTTTAAATGTTTTTTATTCTATTTATTACATACTATTAGTCTTTTTATAAATTTGTACTTTCATTTTTTTTATATTTAATATATTTAACTTGTATTTATACTGCTGTGGGGGCTTGTGTCTTGCAGTCTGTTGCTATATTTAGGATTTCATTTTAATTTATTCATCTCATGAATATTTAATGTAAAGTAATTTATCTACCCTAATCAACTTTAGATTATGTCACTTCCTGTTTGATTTGTATAAAAATAAATATGCTTTAACTGTTGACTGATGAAGTCTAGATTATCTAGACAAAGGCGCTTATCCATTTTGTTCCTGATTTATGTACTGATTCAATTAAAGTGGTTTTGTGATTTATACTACTGAGTCATCCATTTTTGGTGAGTGGGTCCAATCCAGCTGCTTCACTTGGACTACTTTTGTTTTTTTAAAATGGCCCATAGATATATGTAATCAAAACAAAACTAACTCCAGGTGGATGGCGCATTAGACAGCTGTGAGTATCTAACGAGCTGGTATATCTCACTGCATTCAAAATAGTATGGAAGGCCACTTTATTCTGGATCAGAACAGAAGAGGAGATCATTTATATATACAGGAATGCACTGCATGGTAAAATCAGATGGTGGTCTGTGGAGGGTGGCAGTAGATCAACAAATGCATGTGGAAGGCAACCCAGATGTAGTAGAGGAAATGGAGATATACAAAGGGAATCAAGATAAAAGAAGGGGATGGAAAAGAAGTTTAGACCAAACAATAATGAGGGACCCAAAGTCCACAATTTTAAATGAGAGGAGGGAAATGAAAGCAGTCCATCAAAGTAGAGAGTCGGAAAAGTATGACTGAAATGGTAATACAAGAATGAATGCACCAGTTATACAGACTGGGTGGAAGATGAATGATCTGGAGAGCAAACAAAAGTGAAACTTCTTATGAAAACAGTTTTGGGTCAGTAAAAACAAACCAGAAATACAAGGAATAGTAGATAATGGGAAAGATACGAGTTAAAACTAGATCAGTATGTTTCATAGAGGTTTGTCTGAGGAAAAATAAGACACAGAGTTCTTATTATAACCATACTAGTTTAATATAATAATACAGTGTAATACAGTATAATACTGTAAAGAAATATACAAATATGTAATGCATAAGGTATAATGAAAAATAATTATACAAATTAGTGAATGCGTTAAGAAGCAATCTAACTGTATATGGGAATAAAAATATGAGGTAAGGTGTAACTGGTAAAACTGTTTAAACTTGACTAAAATGGCATTTCAGTAAAAATATGTATGCATTTTATCGGTGATGAATTTTGATACTTTATAGGAGAAAATCACTGGGGCACAGATGCACTACAGGACATAAGAAGAAAAGGGTGATGGCCCCTACTCTAGTGGCGTAATGAAAAAAGGAAATAAGGAAGATAGCTTTACTTGTATAAATGTACAAATGATGTGGGGTAATATCAGCATATTTACAGTTACGCTGTGGGGAATGGGCAGTTACCTGATTGGAGACAGGACTGGGTGCCTAATGTTTCCAGAAAAAAGTGTAGGTCATCCATGGGGATGACTCAAGAGCCATATAGGCCTAGGTCTATAGAAGGCGTAAATTAAGAGGGAAGGGTGAGGGCACAGAAATAGAATGTAGAAGGAGTCAATCGTCCAATAAAGAGGGAGAGACTGTTGCCGTAGATTAATTGGGAGGAAATTGGTATAAAATTTCATTTAAGAGTTAAAGTTAAATAGGCTGGAATTTAAAAAATGAAGAGTAAATGACACAGGTAGACAGGATAGTGCTATGCAAAAGGAAAAAAAAAACATGGCTTGGTATTTTGGGGAAAATGTGAAGAATGGCAGAGAAAAAGAAGAAATTAATAGGTTCATAGGTTCATACGTAGCTACTAGGCTATCTGTTCGAAGGCATTTATATGCCTAGCCAGAATGTGTTGGCTTTCACTGCCCCCTTAGATTAGTTCCCTGTGCCTCTGTCCAGCAGAGCCATTGAAGTGATCCCTGGGGTAAACATTGTTTCCCATCCACTCGTCAAGGTTTCTCTTGAAGAGTGTTAGCGAGGAGCTCTGCCTAATGTAGATTGGAATCTTGTTCCAAAGCATGGGAAGTCTCTGAGACAGGAATCTATCCCTCCAGCACATCTTTTTTATTGCTGTGGTGAGGTTTAGATCCCTAGAGCATGTGGCTCGAGGGGATATGGTTTTCTTTAGGTGGAGCATGTCCATCAATTCTGGGTTGGACATTGCCTTGTATGTTTTTTATTTTATTTTATTTTATTTTACATTTGTTGACCGGGATGATCCGACTGGAGTTATTTCCATTTTCAGCGGAGGCCCGGGGAGAAAAGCTCCAAGACAAAACAACAGCTTTATAACAATAGTAATAGAAAACAGACTTTATACAAATTGATTTATACAAGGATAGAGGATATTTTCATTGGTAAAAGATACTTTCTTGGTTAAGATAGAAAGAGGTGGTAGTTTATTAGTAACGTTGAGGAAACCAATAACAAAAAGAGTTTTAGGTTATCCCGGCTTAATACAGTGGCAGACCCAGTTTAGCGCCAGATGTTCTTTAAGTTTGATTTTAAATGCAGTTAGAGTAGTGAGCATTGTAATATCTGCTGGCAGTAGGTTCCAGATTCTGCCAGTAGTGTTATCAAAGAGGAGGTCACCAGCTGCATTACGGGTTTTTATTGTTTGGATTAGTAGTTTATTTGAGGATCGTAGTAGTCTTGTATTGCAGTAGGGGGTGATGATATTTTTTAGGGCAGGGGTATTCTCGGGATAAAGAAAGATTTTCTTGGCCATAACTATTAGGTTGAACTGGAGAAGGCTGGGAAGCTCAAGCCAGCCCAGTTGTAAGAGATTTAAACAATGGTGGGTCCTGTAAGGCAAGCCAGTGGCAAACCTGGCAATATGATTATAACAGGTGGAAAGTCTGTTAAGAATGGATTTGTTTACATTTGAGAGAAGAGGAGAAGCATATAGAAGAGTAGAGAGTAAATGTGTGCGTGCAATGGTAATCTTGGCAGAAGGGGTTAAGAAGGCTTTTATTCTGTATAGTGACCCAAGTTTTTTGTTGATAGTTTTGATCACCTGGTTCACGTGTAGGTCAAATTTTATGTTATTATCAATAATGACACCCAGAAGTTTGGTTGAGGGTTCAGGGGTAATAATTGTCCCATCCTTTGCTTTTACTGTGAAAGTAAAGGTAAAAGATTTTGGTGTGGGAGTGAATAGTAGCAGTTTGGTTTTTTTGGGATTTAGCAACAATCGATGTTCAGTGAACCAACTTTCTATGATATTAAAGGTGGACTGGGTGGAATATTCCAGCGTATCAGGGGATGTAGCTGAGCAGATCAGGGTAGAGTCGTCTGCATATTGGATGCAGTTAACATTAGGGATGACAGTGTGAAGGTTGTTAATAAAGATGGAGAAGAGGAGGGGTCCAAGTATGGAGCCTTGTGGGACTCGTAATGTGGTGGGTAGTAGGATGGAGAGCTTATTCTGCCAGATAACAGCGTGTTGCCTCCCATCGAGATAAGAGGTAAACCACTGAAGGGCTTTGCAGTCGAGCCTATAAGACTGCAGGGTTTGAATCATAAGTTGATGATCCACCATGTTCAAAGGCCTTAGAAAGATCCAAAAAGAGGGCTGAAGAAATGTGGTTATTGTTACGGTTGGTATTTATGGCATTGGTAAAGGCTAGGAGGGCAGAGGTAAGTATTATGATGTGGGCGAAAACCATGTTGGGTGTCAGCTAGAAGGTGATTCAGGAATAGGTGATCCATAAGTTGTTTTTGTATGCATTTTTCCATGACTTTTGCGAGTGGAGAAAGTATGGCAATTGGTCTATAGTTAGAAAATTCAGTGGAGGAACCACCTTTATGTAGTGGGATAACATAGGATATCTTCCAAATGGTGGGAAATTTGGCTTCAGCTATGGTCCGATTGATGAGTATTGAGACTGGATAGGCAATGGCATTAGCTGATATTTGAAGGTAATCAGCAGGGAGTTGGTCGGTGGAGAGTGTAGTGGGCTTCAATTTTTAATTAGCTTGCGAATATAGCTGGTGGGTACTGGTTGGAAACTAAAAGTGGGTTTGTTTAGATGGCTGGCATTATCAAGATTTGGAAAGCTAGTGGGTAATTGATTGGCTAGGGTTTGAATAGTTTCAGTAAAGAAGTGGTTAAAACTGTTTGAGACATCCTCAGGGGATTTGTCACAAGTAGCAGCTGGGGTAGGGGTTGTACTTTTACCAGGGCGAAGGAGATTATTCAGACCAGCCCAAAATTTCTGGGGTTTATTCTGGTAGGCTGTTTGTAGATTATAATAGTACTGTTTTTTATCATTTAGGATGGATCTTTTGGTATCATTCCTAACTTGTCGATATGTAACATGGTCTCTGGGGAGTTTAGTGGACTGCCATTTGGCCCATAGTTTATTTCTATTATTGATTTTTTGATGAGACATTTTAGTTAGCCAAGGTGCACTTTTTGTTTTTGTTCTCTTTAAACGGGCAGGTGCATGGCAGTCCAGGATTTCAAGGAATTTGTTGTTGAAATAATTGACTGCATCATCCAGTGGGAGATGTATGAGCATTGACCAGTTGCAGGACCTAAGTTCCCGCTGTAATTTAGCAGGGTCAAAGTCATTTTTATTTCTAACTTTTCTCAGTAAGGTTGTCTGCAAGATATTTGATTTTTGTTTAACTATATAGGTGAGAAGGTGGTCACTAAGATCAGCAGGGAGGGTACCAGTGGTATATAGTTGGGGGCTACTATTTGTGAGTACCCAGTCAAGTAGACTATCTTTATTATTTAACTTACCAAGTCTGGTGGGGCTAGATATGAGTTGAGAGAATGCATGGAGGTTAATGTGTGTAGTAGGTGACTCTGGGGAACATGTGCTCCAATCTATGTTAACGTCCCCAAACAATAATGTCTCTTGGGGATAGTGACTTGAGAGCCAGTGTAGGGTGTCCTCAAGTGTTGGTATATTATAACCTGGAGGGATATACATACAGATGATGTTAATGCATTTTTTTTTATTACGTTGGAGTCTGGTAGCAAGAATTTCTAAGTTGTTAATCATAGGTGGTTGGATAGGATTAATGGCTATGTTTAATTCTGATTTGTAAAGTATTGCTACCCCCCTCCTTTCCTGGTAGCACAATCCAACCTGTGTATAGTATACCCTGGTGGAATTATTTCATTGTCAGTAGTGCTAGGTTTGAGACAGGTTTCAGTTAAACAGAGAATCTCAGGGGGTGGGTTTCCAGTAGGGCGTGTAGTTCATGTACTTTATTATTAACACTCCTAATATTGAGGTGACAGACCAGGAGAGAGTTAGCTAGTCTACTGTTTAGAGTTGTGTAGTTTTGGTTACATGAAGTAGGGTTGTTTTTATTAGATGTGGCAGGGCCTGGGTTGGGGTGGATATCCTCACTGAGAGTGAGACTAGGACTGTACCTTGAGAGGAGTTTCAGAAGTTTGTTTAAGAGCTTGTGGTAATGCTTAGATCTAGAGCTAGTGAGCCTAGGTTTAGTACATTGGAAGTGAGAGCAGGATGTTGAGTATGATTCTATAATATTAGCATGACTTAAGGAGGATTGTTGTACAGATAGAGAAATAGTGTAGCCTTTTGGGAACTGACAGCCCGTGAGTGTTTGGTACCTTGTAGAGGGTGAGTACATAGGTGATTAGTAGGAAATGAAATAAGGGGTGAAATAACATAGTGAGAGACAGGTGTATGGTCTATAGGATTCAAATTTCCTAGACATAGTAACTATCCTCCATTTTGTTAGCTGTGGGGGAGAAATTAAAAGTACCAGGGAGAATGTAATTTAGTCAGAGTTGTTTACTCTGTTGACTACTTTTTATTTGGCTTGAAAGAATGGATAAAGGGGGCAGTCTAAGCGTGCTTGTTTGACCCAGGTCAGCGCTAACATTAAGCAGGTAAAAAGTTTGCTAATAACCTTTGGCAATTGCTAGTAGAACGCTCAGGCACGCCACTTGCGCAAAAATAGTCACCAGGTATTTCCTTTTTGAAGAGGATTCAATATATTACTGTATAGTAGGGGACTACCTAGAAATTAAAGCAGATCTAGAGTGAGAATTGTTTGATAATTAGACCGACCACTGTTCAAGCTGGCATTTAACATCCATTTCAAACACACAAGTAGACTTATCAGGAAACACCATTTAAGATTCTATTTCTCCAAGCAGTACAAAGCAACAATCTGTGCATGCTATTCTATACTTGCGGCAGATTGCAATTCAGCTCCTAATACATAGTTTGCTGAAAATAAACAAACATAGTAAGCACGCTTTAAACCTGGTTTGTACACTCTACAGAGTAGATATTTAACTTTGCTGCGAAGGCAGTTATGTTGCAAACCACTAAACAACAGATATCATTACAATAACTTAAATCTTGAGAGATAGTCCACATTTACAGCTAACTCAATATCTTGTACTGAATTCTAATCCAGAGACAAATAACAGCTTTACAGTTTAATTAGTACAAACAGATAACATACCAGGAGAGTAGGTGCAGGCTGCCGACTGGGTCAGGAAGCACCGGGAGTTTGAAAATGGCGGTATCTGAGGTGTACTTGTAAACTCACTTACATCAGTAAATGGGGAGGAGTTAACAGGCTAACACCAACTACAGGTATGTACTTAGTAACTATCCTCCGTTTTGTTAGCTGTGGGGGAGAAAATAAAAGTACCAGGGAGAATGTAATTTAGTCAGAGTTGTTTACTCTGTTGACTACTTTTTATTTGGCTTGAAAGAATGGATAAAGGGGGCAGTCTAAGCGTGCTTGTTTGACCCAGGTCAGCGCTAACATTAAGCAGGTAAAAAGTTTGCTAATAACCTTTGGCAATTGCTAGTAGAACGCTCAGGCATGCCACTTGCGTGAAAATAGTCACCAGGTATTTCCTTTTTGAAGAGGATTCAGTATATTACTGTATATTAGGGGACTACCTTTGGCAATTGCTAGTAGAACGCTCAGGCACGCCACTTGTGCGAAAATAGTCACCGGGTATTTCCTTCTTGAAGAGGATTCAGTATATTACTGTATATTAGGGGACTACCTTTGGCAATTGCTAGTAGAACGCTCAGGCACGCCACTTGCGTGAAAATAGTCACCGGGTATTTCCTTCTTGAAGAGGATTCAGTATATTACTGTATATTAGGGGACTACCTTTGGCAATTGCTAGTAGAATGCTCAGGCACGTCACTTGCGCGAAAATAGTCACCAGGTATTTCCTTCTTGAAGAGGATTCAGTATATTACTGTATATTAGGGGACTACCTTTGGCAATTGCTAGTAGAATGCTCAGGCACGCCACTTGCGCAAAAATAGTCACCAGGTATTTCCTTCTTGAAGAGGATTCAGTATATTACTTTATATTAGGGGACTACCAGGAGAGTAGCTGCAGGCTGCCGACTGGGTCAGGAAGCACCGGGAGTATGTCAGGCAGAGATCACCTCTGAGTAGGCGGTATGCAACTGAGTACAGCTGGAGTTTCTTCAGTCGAGCTGCACAGGGCATTTGTTTGAGGCCAATGATCCTCTTGGTAAGGTACTTCTGTGGTCTTTCCAGCTGTTGCAGGTGTCTTGTAAGGTACATCCCAAATGGGGCGTTGTACTCTATGATGGGTCTGATGAGTGATGAGTAGAGGGGCACAATGACCTCTTTTGATCTGGATGCAAATCCTTTTGTGATTAGGTGGGCCACATAGAAGGATTTTCTAACCACTCTGGCAATGTGATTATCAAAGGAGAGATTACTATCTACTTGGGTCCCCAGATCCTTTATTATGTCTTCCATATTTAGGGGACTGCCACCTATGTGGTAGCTTGTGGGTACTTTGTTTTTTGCAAAGGGGATAACTATACACTTTTTAGGGGATGACTATACACTTTTTAGGGGATGACTATACACTTTTTGGCATTTAGCCTTTGTTTTGATACCAAGTATCTGTCTCAGTGAGATCCTTTTGGAGGATGTCTGTGTCAGCTGGAGAGTCAATTATAGCCCATAGTTTGCAGTCGTCTGCAAACTTGGTCAGCCATAGTCCTGCTGTGCTTGCCTGTACCTCTGAGAAGTATATGCTGAACAGGAGGGGTCTTAGGACTGAGACCTGGGGAACACCACTTGTAACCGGTTTAGAGTCAGTGAAAGCAAAAAGGAAAGTGCCCAAACCAAAACTGTAAACCAAAATAAGAGCAATGGACAGCCGCTGACCCACAAAATAATTAATTAATGACACAACAAATCAAAATCAAAAATTAAACGCTGAAATCTCAAACAGTACATTTTCGTCCGCAACTTCCTCAGAATACAAACCAAAACCCAATTCCAACATTAAATAAGGTTTCCAATTACATTGATCGCATGCAATTAATCTCATAATAAATCAATTAACATTGTTTAGTAACACATTTAACTTAAAACAGTAAAAGTAAAATAAATACATATGAAATATATATATGCAATGTAATTTATGTGTAACTAAGATGCAAAATGCACCATAAATGAACCTGTAATGAATAATAAAATCAAGATATAAATGATGCTTCAATCGACAAGCCTATTAAAATGTCAATATATACAATTGTGTATTGAGATATATGTAAACAAATGCAAGTCTGTCATGAAAAATATAAAATAATAGTCTGATGGATATCTCAAAACATTATCAAATCTTATTTAAAAAACTTTTAAAAATCTTATTAAAAAATAGAGGAACAGCACTGTAAAATATATATAAATATGTGGATATATGGTACCTGGTGAATGTAAAGTGGTGTGAATAAAATTTTTTAATATTATGTGAAAAAACATCCTCAATGAACCATTGAGTATAGTTAGGCATAGCACCTATAATTTGGCAGCTCGTAACTTTAAAATTGGTGCCAGAGATATCATGTCATTTAAACCAGGCCACGTGTTGGCTTCTAGAATCAACTGCCAATAAACCTCACGGTATCCCAATTGTGTTTCCCATGGCCCCCCTCTTGTATCCTTTTGAACCACCTCAATGACAAGAAATTTAAATAATGTGTGTCCACTAACCTCACTGTGTTTGAATAGTGCATTCTTTGCATTACCCTTTTTAATGTCATATAGGTGTTTGTAAACCCTACGCCTTAAACACCTCTCAGTTTTTCCCACGTAAAAACATTCACAGTTCTCACATGTCACAAGGTATACTACCCTTTTGTTTTTCAATTACTATAAACCGTTGCTGAAATATTTTTATTACGACAGGTAATGTACACCTCTGATTTGATAAGTATATGGGGACATTGTGGACATGCTCCACATGTGTAGGTTCCTACTCTTTTAACTTTCTTTAACTTCAGACCTAGCTCCCGCAACTCTTACCATATGGGTTCTGACCATGAGCCAGTTGGCAATCCATCCCGTGATGTAGGGGTTTATGTTCAGGCTGGTGAGCTTGTCTATAATACCAGAATGGGGAATGGTGTCGAAGGCCTTTGCGAGGTCAAGATAGGCTGTGTGGACCACCTGTCCCTTGTCTATAGCCTTGGTAACTGTTTCAATGTCCACCAGGTTTAGGAGGCATGATCTGCCCTTACCAAAGCCGAACTGGGTAGGGCCCAGTGTTTGGAGTTCCCAATGTCTCTATTAATGAGATCCATGATGATGCACTCCATAGCCTTGCAGATCAAGCTAGTCAGGCTTATAGGGCGATAGTTCCCAGGGTCTGTTGTGGTTCCACCTTTGTGGAGCGGAATAACCACTGCTGTGTGCCACTCTATGGGCACATAGCCTGTGGAGAGGCTGAGTTTGAACAGTGTTTTTAGGTGTGGGGTTAGTTCATCTTTGAGCTTGTGTAGGATGCAACCTGGGACACCGTCCGGTCCCATTGATGCTGTGTTTTTGGCTTTGGAGAGGGCTGTTTTAGCCTCAGTGTCTGTGATTTCAGGGGCACTACATTCTCCTGGTATGGTTAAGGGCCCTTTTGGGGATGAGAGGGGGGTGAAGTTTGCACTGAACCTGTCTGCCAGGATGTTGGTGATATCGGTCGGTTCAGTGTATTTTGTGCCATTCTGCACTAACTCCGAGCAGATCTGAGAATTGCCACTTAGATTCTTGACATAGCAAAAGAATGCCATGTGGTTATCTTTAGAGTTCTTGGCAATTTTTCTTTCAAAGCTAGCCTTGGATGATTTTATGAGGGATCGTAGTTTCTTGCTGATACTGATCAGGGATGTATTCCCTTCTTGGGATTTTACTCTTTTCTGTACTAATTTCCTCCTTCTATTGTATAGCTTGTTTATGGCAGGGGTCCACCAGACTGGTTTCCTTTTCTTGGAGGAGTGAGTCTTGGTTTTGCTTGGGATAACACGATCCATGCATTCTTGTAGGTGCCTGTAGAGTGCATTAGTAAAGAATTTTGCAGCTTGGGCAGCATTATCCTTTAGCATGGGGGCTTTGAAACTTTTCACCTCGGTCTTAAGTAGCATGAAGTTTGCTTTTGAACAGTTTTTCACAGTGGTTTCCTTGACCGGGGTGGGGGCGGAATATGGATATCCAGAGTGATTAGTTTATGGTCATATCTAACCAGCAGGGGTTGACCTCTGGTACGGAACACCGGTCGCCCATGTTGATGATAACCAGGTCCAATATGTTGTCATCTCTGGTGGGGGTGTTGACCAGTTGATCCAGGGCATTTGAGTTTATAAATTCTAGGAAATGTTGGTCAAGGGAGTTAGTACTTGAATAGTTCTCCCAGTTAATGTTTGGGTAGTTGAATTCACCCAATATCAGGGTGTTTGGTAGGACCTTTATGTTTCCCAATGTTTCCAGAAATGCGGAATGGGGGTCCTGGGACATGGTGGGTGATCTGTAGCAAGCTACAATTTGAATTGCAGTTTTGCCTATTATTAGTTACACGTGGATGATCTCTGAAGCATCGTGCTGTGCCACTAACCTGGAGGTGTGGGTATCCTTGATGAATATAGATACGCCCCTGCCTTTTGTATTTTGGTCCAGGTTTTGTGGCCAAAATGTATGGTATGAGTTGTAGCCTGGTAGTGCTGGAGTGCTCTATGGATCAAAATGAAATGATTCAGGGAAAATGTGAGATTCTATTATGTACCTTTTGTGACCCAAATGCAGATGACAGGGAAATACAGACAGCACTGGATTGAGAAAGAACATGATGTGATTGTTGGTGGATTTTTCAATGTGCTTCTCAATCCATAAACAGATAGCGTGGAAAAGACAGAATTTCATAATTGTGAAGGCAACAGACAGAAGAAGAGATTCAGCAGTTAGGCACACATCTCTCAACTGTACTGAATTCCTTGGTATTTCCCATTTTGGGGGGAAAAATAATAGGGTGCCACGAATTCCTGAGTGGCCTCCTTAAATCCCCTTTAAATCCTGATTTTGATTTTTGTTTTATTTACATTTTGTAGTGAACACTGACATAATCATGCCATCGCTGCTGTATCCTGCAATGTCATCAAGGTTCACAGCATGTGTGATGAAGTCAGCGTCATGAGACATGATTAGTGTCTGACTGCAAATACGAGGAGTGTGATTCACTCCAAACACTATTGGTGTATTACAATGAAAGTTTAAGAAAACAGTAATGCTCTACTTAGTTTGATCCTCACTCATTGCTAAGTAATGCATTTCAGGAAGGACAGAACAAAATTAGGGGTCAAATAAAGTCAGGGACAACCCTGAAAATCAATGACATTTTACAGCCATAGCCATTTCTAACAGCTAGTGTTTGGCTTCTTGTCTTCCCTTACTGGTTTATAACCTGTGCAGTACAAGCCTCAAACGAAGACAGTTGAAAACAAGACTAAAAGTCTGTGGTGCAGATTTTTTTTTGTGCCCTATTGAAGCCTTTTATTCAGAGGAATGGTGCTGTATTTTAAGGTTTGAGTTTTGAATAATAAGAGAATGGCTTCAGCACTGTATGCGTGTACTGAATGTAATCAGCATTTCCCTTTTGAGGAGCTTCACCGGTGGCAGCAGCTCAGCAAGGTGCATTGTTTAATATTTTTGATTATTGAACACTGGTGAGAACATTAGCTGGCAAGATTCTGTATGACTGATCAAATGTCTGATCACTTGTAATAACTAAGTATTTAGCATTCTTATTTTCTTTTCAGGAAAAAAGTGTACTCAAGTTTATTTTAATACACAGAATGTGCCCTAGCAAGTTGTGATCAGATAGGTAAAGCTATCGTATTTTGCATTCTTTTTTGGGACATCATTCTGCCCCCTCTATTTTGTTTAATACAGTTTGTCTACAATTGTAATGTAATATTTAGGATTTACTCTGAATTAGGACTGTCCTTACTTTTGGCCTCAGAATTTGACTGTGACACCCTAAACTGTATGATGCAATAAAATGACAATACCTGTAGTTTTTAATTTATGACAGACCTTTAAACTGCATTATTCTTCAGAGAAAAACATAAATCACATATATATCCCTTTTGCAACATTTAAGTACCCATGAGTACCCGTGAGTCTGAGAATTTAATTTGGAAAACAATAATGCAGTGACATATATCATTAGTTGAAGGTAGGTTACTGAATAGATGCAGAGCAAAATAACAGAAATGCTGTAGCATAAATCAAACAATGTTAACAACAAAACTCATAACTGAACATCAGCTATGTATCTGTAGTTGTCTTTCCATCAACAGCACGTTTGCAGTTAAGACAGGACAATACCTCTCAACCTTTTAGCACAGGAAATCTGGACAAAACCTACAATAATGAGGAACAAAGAACCAAAAATATGAAAGGACAGATTTTAAAGATTGCTCTTATAAACTTAAAAAGTTGCTAAAATAACAGAATTTGTGTTAACATGCATTTTCTTCAGGATATGAAGTCTAAAACTCAAATTGATTATTTAGTGACTTCACTCCTCTGTGACTTGCCAGAAAAACTACAGATTTTATGAGGAACAGACCAACATTATATATGAGTCAAAAATCTGGACATACTGCAAACATCTGGACAGTTGGGAGGTGTGCTGACATGACTAAAATTTTAGATCTGTTCCTCTTAGTCCATCCTAAAATTGGTAACTTTTGGAGACAATATGGTGAATTACACTTAATGTTGTTGTTGTTGTGTCTTTTGGCTTTTCCCGGTTAGGGGTCGCCACAGTGGAACTCCGGTCCGCTAATGATTGGCAGTTGATTTTTACGTGCCGGGTTGCCAGCCCTGATGCACAACCTTCAACGAAGGTATGCCCATTCATGCATGTCTCCACGCAGTAGACGCTCAAGCTGAGAATCGAACCGGACAGCGTCTTACTGTGAGGCAACAATGCTACCGCAGCACCACACTTAATATTGACAATAATTAGAGTTATTGACTTATTTTACTTCAGAAAAATGTATATTAATTCACATTCTCTTATTCTGTCAGTATCTCAGGTTAATAATACTAATATTTTAAAAGTGCCCCTGGTTGTTCCTAATTATTTCTGGATTCATCCCTGATTCCATTTAAATGTGTCAGAGATTGGTTCCATTCTACGTGTAGAATACTACCACAGACACGCATTATGTTGAACAACTTAATAACAGCTTCACTAGGTATCCCACAATTCCATTGGAATGGGCTGGGTTACTTAATTTTGCATGCACATTTTATGTTAATCAGCATCCAGATTTTTGGCCAGTTGTACCTACCTTTCATGGGGCTTTGTCCAGATTTTTGATGTTTCCAGTTTGAGATGTATAGTTAGTTTCAAGCTGAAAATTGAACAGAAAATCTTGGAAGAAACAAATGTTAAAGTGTGGATGAAGAAAACACTGTGCTAGATGGTAGACTAAAGTGGAAATAAAGACTAAGGTGGGGAGGATTAAAGATTAAAACAGGAAAAGCTTGGATGGGTGCTACTGTCAAAGGAAGGTGGGGTGATAAAAACTGAGCTGGAGTAAGGAACACTTTCAGACAATATTATATGGACTTCTACACCAATAAAACACCACAAGGGAAGGGGAAGTGAGTGTTTTGAAGGGGAAAAAATTGAAAGAGGGGAAGTGGGAATGGATGGACAAACAGGAAAATTACATCTTAGAAGTGTAATGGCTTGTGGACTGGACAAATTCCTGATTGAAGTCTACAAGACAGTGGAACTGCAGGTGAGTGATACTTTTGTGAAAGTATGTAATGAGATTTTGAAGGAAGGAGGGTATTAGGAATGATGGAACAAGCAAATGTCACGATTTTATATATGCAGAAAAGCAACCAAGAAGGCATGCTAGATTACATGATGGATTACAGACCAATTCCATTGCTTAATGTGCATGTATATGTATAACTATTTGAAAGAATTTTAAAAGTGGTATTAGGAAATGTTACCAAAAATAACAGGAAAGAAGAGGTAGCCTTTGTAGAAGAAAAGTTATCAGCATTGTTAAACTTTTTGGGCTGGGCTAAAAGGAATGGCAATGGGAGAGAAGGAACAGGATATACAAAAAGCTTTTGACTGCATGTCATGGAAATTTACATATAAGGTAACAGAGCAGAAAATTGGAATAGGAAATGGGAGATGGGAGTCTTTGCCTTGTACAGCCCCAACCCTGATACAATTAGATAACTGGGGATTGTTGGACAAACAATAAATGGGGTGAGGTACCAAATAGGGATGCTCCATGTCACAAAGATAATTCTTAATGGTAGCTGAATGCTTTGTTATACAAATTAAACACACAGGGAAAGCATGAAGGCCAGGGTTATAAAAGTAATATCTTCTTGTTTGCAGTTGTCTGTATACTAACATTTGTGGGCACAGGAAAACATCTCCCGTAGAGTCTGCAAACTGTAGAGCATTTGGGTGTGAAGCAGAATTAGAATATCTTCCAGAAAAGTCTATAATAATAAGAGCATGGATTAAAGGACTGGAGATGTTGAACTGAAAGAAAACATAGGAACAACACGTGTATCTGGGACTGAAAGATTTCCAAAATTTACAACAGGTCAGAAGAAAAAAGTGAGAGGAACTGATGGGGAAGAGAGTCATACTATTCTATAAAGGGAAAAGTGTATACACTGGGGAAAGGATTCATCTAGTGGGGTGCACACGTTTACCACATGTAATTTATGTAAGATTATGCTCAACAAGATATTAAGGTTGACTGTAACTTTTTTACAAATATGCAACATAAGTATAAAACAAAACTTGCTTAAATGCAGAAACAGAGTTTAGTAATATGTGATTGGCATCCATAATAAATGACTGTGGCTTAAAAAAATAAGGAACTTGCTTATGAGTGTATTACACACACATCAAGAAAGCTGCCTTCTTACAGACATGACAAGAATGTAATTTGCTTTCTTTAAAGAACTGACAACAAGACATGTTTTTCTAAGAAAGTTTACAAATGTGCTTTTCTAATCCACAAGGCGTGTCCTTGAAGACAGTTTACTTAGCATTTGCAGAAGAACAGATGTGTCAGCATTTGCGTCATCAAGGCAGTATCTTTCCAAAACTAAGAGGGTGTGTGTTTAACTAAAAAAATATATAAAGTCTGTATTAAATCTAGTTATGTTAGGGGTAATGGTAAGGACACATTTTGTCCTGAGATAAATGTTATATCTCTCACATCATCTGTACTATATGAGAAGTAAAGTAGAACATTTTCTGAAGCTGTAACAGAAGTATGTGTGGTTTATTATAAAAGTTATTGGTTACTGCTCTTAAAGACAGGTGCTGCAAAGTATATTCTCTCATCAGTGTATATTCTGCAAGTTTCTGTATGCAACAGACTGTGAATGCAACTACAACCAGACTTTGATTTCAGCAGAATCCAGCCAGCAAGACTGAGTGTCTTAACAAGACTTCAAATCCATCACAGTAAGCATCAGAGTAAAAGCACAGTACCTTAGAAAATTAATTTTTCAATGGCAAGCCTACCTGCATTTGAACCTAAAATCTGCATTCAAACACAGGGGGAGTGATGATAAGCCCTGCAGAGGGTTACTTCAGTCAAATTGCAGTAACTAACATTTGTACGTATGTGTAAATCCTAAACAGAAGTATTCCAGTTTATGCAGCTTGCAGTAGTACAGTTTTTTCAGATGTCTGATTGAGCCTGAAGTCCGGGACAGTTGCAGTGTCATCAATTCTTCAAGAAAAGGTGGACATCTACTTACACAGGAGTCCGCTGCCTGTTGTGTTCCCCAGCTTCTCAAGTGACTTTGAAAAATGTTCAACCATCAGCAATAACAGCCTGATCACCTGTTTTCTTGCTAACTGGTAAGACTTTTTTTTTACCTCACATTTTTAAGTATGGATGCTATTCGACAGTTTGGGTATCAGACAGTTTGGATGTTATTAGACAATATGGATATTTTCATACACAATTCAAGCAATTGTAAAAAAATGCAATGTTGTATACACAGCACATTAGTAAATGTAAAACATTAGGGCAGGTTGACAGTAAGGCATTATGCAAATGTATTACAATATTTGACTGGTATCTCAAAGAAAACCATGTGGGGTATGACAAATGTTTATTATGTCAATCAACACTAATTGCATTTTGTGTATTATGCCATAAAAAAGTATTGCATGATATTGCTAAAACAATAGACTGTGAAGACAGATCTGTTCATGATAAAGAATTAACTAAGAGTAAAGTGTTTCCATTATATTCAGATGTTGAACAGTTATGTCCTGTCACCACATGTGAGTCAAATCAGTTACTGACAAGACCTCTAGTACATTTTGTTACAAAAGAATGTAATAAACTTCTAAGAGACAGACACAATGAGTTCAGGAAGCTTAGACATGTTATACAAACATTTTTTCAAAAGTGCACAGGAGTTTCAGATTCAGCAGAACAAGTTCATGTGACATATCAAGCAGACCATTAGGAGACTCTTAAACAGCAGTTACAAGATGAAGAAAATAGATTAGCTGAACTGACAGAGACTGACTTCCTACATACATTGGGAAAGAGCAGGAAACTACAGTTGATCTTTACAAAAGCGATATATTTTATAATATGCTTGTGTTTTGAAAATGGTTAAGCATACATGATAGGATGGTAAAATACAAATCATTCTCAAATGTTTAAATCTTCCATTCAATTAAAGCAAGATATTTATCAGTACTACAGTAAAGTAGAGTGTATGACTGCCATTCTCATAGCATAGTCAAAAGGTAAACAAAACAGTTCTAGTGTATAAAAATTAAATAAAAATAGTTAATAAGAGTAAAGATTTAAAGTCACAACACTGACATGCTTGTATAAAGATTTAAAGTGACAAGACTGACATGCATATATTTTCTTTTTATACAATGCACAAGAATAACAGACAGACAACAGCAAATATAAATAATGTAAATATAAACATGTCTTAGTTAAGCTAATCTCGATTTATTTTTTTTTTTACAATTTTTTTATAATTGTATAGTAACACCACACCAGTTAAAGTTCTGAATTTTAAAAACAAATAAAATCACAGATGGAGTTAGTCAAACAGTCTTTGTAAAATGAATGACACAGCAGTTAAATAAATAAAAAAATACTGAAATCAAAAGTTAAAAATTATGTAAGCTAATTGTAAAATAATGTTTAGCTTGCATAGTTATACAAATCACAAATATAATACTAAGTGTTTTATAACTGCATTTTACTAACAGATGATTAAAGGAAAAATGCTAAAAAGGGTTAACTGAAATGTGAGCTCAGACCTTCCTAGACTGGATGAATAGTTACAGGAAATGTTGAGCAGATAAGATAAGAAACAAGACTGCCAAATAAGTGGCTTGAGTTTTTCTAAACAACTTATTGTTATTAAAACATAATTGTTAAAATGTTCACATGCAACACTATTTGGTAATTATAATAAAACATCACAATTGTGCATATATGTCACTGATAAAAATAAAAAACCTCAGTTACATCAAGTATAGCCAGCAGATGGGTTATAGTACGCATACAGTTCAAATCAATTATTTAGGAAGGTACAAATAACTACTATTAGAAGTAGACAGCAAAGGCAACAGAAAAGATGATCAAATCAGACAAAGGTCTATAGTTTAATAACCTAATAAAGCAAATGTATAACCAAAGTGTTGGGCTGACATACATTATAAAGCAAATAAACAATACTGCAGTACTACAGGGGAAGGGTACTTTCTCAGTTTTACACTGACTGTGTGAGCAGTATGTGTTGCAAAAGGATCTGAAATAAAGCTAAAGGAAGCAATAATATTTCGTTCCTTCTTGACAATACTCTTTCAGGGGGAGGGAAAAACAGGTATTAATGCATTAGAAATTTTGGTAAACAGATTAAACCTGACAGGATAAGATATTTTACAAGTTGCTAATAGCAATCATGCTAGTTATTATTGTATTGTTTAATATTAAATTGTATTTACAACCTGTTAAACTGTAAAGCTATACAAGAGATGCCTTAAAATTGCTTTATTAAAGATATACAAGAGAAAGTAAAGATATGAAAAAATTGAACAAGAATGGTCACTATTTTTAATATGTTTTTGGCAAGACAATGTTGGTATGCAAAAAGCATAGTTGCTTCTGGTGACAATTTCACTAGATACTTCTAAAGAAACGTAAGAATTTTCCAAGATTTTGCTCGATGTTAATGTTACTAAATTTGTAGATTGGACTATGTACAAATACAAAATAATCCAGTACAAATGAAATTAATGTCTAGTAACAAATGTGTGAAAAGCCATGTTTAAAAAAATAGGTCCAGGATAGCTGCTAGATTGAAATGCATGAATAACAAACAGTCTGTGTAAATACATACTGCACAGGATACATTGTAATAAGTTGAAAAGTAATTTGTCAAGTTGCAATATTATCACTGATTTTAAGTTGGAATCTTACTGGTTACCCCAATTAAAGGAAAATTAAATATTGTATTCATACAGTTAATGGACTAATATGTACATAGCATTCTTTAGTATATACATCATGTTTTTTTTAAATCCTCAGGTATTAAATATACTAAAATAATTGCATTCAAATATTTATTATCTAAGCCCAGTTCAGTACTTTATGTTCACTTCACTGTCAACCAAGATGTTAATGGGCATTTCAGAGACATGACCACAGTGTTATGGTTAAAATGACATTGAAACTGTATATTTTCAGAAGTGTATAAATGCTTGGAGTAGCACATAGTTTTTGTCTCATAGATAGTAGTCTATGTCTAATCTTTTGATATAAATAATCAATAAAAGTAAAGAGTTAGTTCAACAGTTGCCAAGAGTTAATGAAAGTTTTCTGTCGTAAATGAAATTCTGTGATTGCAAAAAATAAACCTAAAGCAGACGCAGCTCATAACTGATGAAATATTTTCACAAAATGGTTTGCAAAAGAAAAAGTTGTTAAATATATCCAGTTTTAGTAGTAATACTTGATATCACTGTATTAACTATGTAAAATTGCATTTTGACTTGTGCTTCTTAATGTGTTTTTTATAAAAAATAAAAAGAGAGAATTGTAAGTTTATGCTCAACAAGATATTAAGGTTGAATGTAACTTTGCTACAAATATGCAACATAAGTATAAAATAAAGCTTGCTTAAATGCAGAAACAGAGTTTAGTAATATGTGATTGGCATCCGTACTAAATGACTGTGGCTTAAAAAATAAGGAACTTGCTTATGAATGTATTACACACACATCAAGAAAGCTGACTTCTTACAGACATGACAAGAATGTAATTTGCTTTCTTTAAAGAACTGACAACAGGACATGTTTTTCTAAGAAAGTTTAGAAATGTGCTTTTCTAATCCACAAGGCATTTCCTTGAAGACAGTTTACTTATCAGCATTTGCACAAGAACAGATGTGTCAGCATTTGCGTCATCAAGGCAGTATATTTCCAAAACCAAGAGGGTGTGTGCTTACTAAAAAAAATATATAAAGTCTGTATTAAATCCAGTTATGTTAGGGGTAATGGTAGGGACACATTTTGTCCTGAGGTAAATGTTATATCTCTCACATCATCTGTACTATATAAGAAGTAAAGTAGAACATTTTCTGAAGCTGTAACAGAAGTACGTGTGGTTTATTATAAAAGTTATTGGCTACTGCTCTTAAAGACAGGTGCTGCAAAATATATTTTCTCTTCAATGTATATTCTGCAAGTTTCTGTATGCAACAGACTGTGATTGCAACTATAACCAGACTTTGATTTCAGCAGAATCCAGCCAGCAAGACTGAGTGTCTTAAGAAGACTTCAAATCCATTACAGTAAGCATCAGAGTAAGCAGCACATTGCTGTAGCACCATTAAAATTATTTTTTCAATTTATATCAGGAGACATATTGAAATTATATTCCAACAGATGTAGATAGGAGAGATTTATTAGTTATGTTGCTATGCAAACAGAAAAGAGAGTGAATAGCAAAGAAGAGATTGTGAGAATGTATAAAGTTGTGGGATAGGGAGCAACAGATTTCAAAAGATATAATAGTAATAAATCCAACTTAGTGAATAAGGGGGTGAGAACTGAGAGGAGGATTTGATGGGAAGGGCGATATAAAGGGAAATATACAAGTGTACAACAAGAAATCAAACAATGGACAGTCAGGATAGTGAACAGTTATGTCTAGGAAAAAATATATAAAAACTATATGGATGAAAAGATAATTAGGTTCATTATGGTAGGGAAAGCCAGATGAAACAGAAAGTAAACTAGGGGAATGGGAGACGAGCAGCATTAGTGTGGTGAAGGAATTCAAAATAGTGCTACTGCAAGGTTGGGCCTCTATTGACGAAATTCAGCAAAAATTTGAATTAGGAAAGGGGGGACAGTTACTTCACAGAAGTCTCACTGTGAACATTCATGGATAAGATGTAAGGTTGGAAAGGGAGGATTTAAGATGAAAGGTAAAGGAGAGTATAAATGGAAAAGTGAAAGGAAATGGGGAAAAATATTTAGAGGCTGGGATAAGACACATGATAGTGGAAATATACAGGAGTTTAAGTGAAAGAATATCTCAGTTAGTAATGCAGACATTGAAGAAAATATGGATGAAAGAGTATAATGAGATTTTATTTGGAAAGACGTGTGTAGGCATGTTGAGTATAGGATGGGTCCATCTGCTGATGTCTATGCCATATAAGTGCACAAATGTTACAGAACTCTGGTGAGGACAAAACAAGAGGGATGGGCTGAGACATCATGCTGCTGGACATGTGATATGGCAGATGCAGACCACTTATTTATGTGTTGGGCATGTGGGAAATTAAACAGCTATGGAAAATGGTTGCAGAATCTGGAGTGAGATATTTCATAGCAAGATTCTGGATGGAAGGAAAAGGACTACAAAAGAGCATTTGTAATCAAAGCTAATGATGGGGGAAGTTATAAGCCAAATGTGAGAGAATGGGCAAAAGGGAACCTAGCTGAATACTCCCAAGAGATGGCAACAACTGGGATAAAGTAGTTTGGACTAGGGAATAAAGTGGATGGATAGACAATGTTAGGACTGGAAGAAGAGGTAGAAAAGCACAAAAAAGAAGGAACAGAGGAAGCTAAAAGTGAAGAAAAAAATGGTAGCAATCACAGACAGAAAGAATAGTTAAGGGATAAGATGTAGACAAAGAAAACAAAAGAAGATGCAATACATTGAATATCAGTAGTTGGAAGAAGTTAAAAGGTGAGAGTGAGTGCTGTGACAAGGGTACAAGGTGGAAGGGAACATGCAAAGAATATACCAAAAGTTAAAAGAAGGGTAATGAGAAAGACTTATTAAATGTTTCAGTAGAAATAATGCTATTAATGAAATATGTCTAACGCTTTGTACAAAGTTTACAAGTCCTGATTATGAAAAGTTCAGAATAATAAGGTAAGAATACTGAAATATGCTGAAAAATTCTCTGTATGATGTTTGTCACTATGCTCTACTACATATGTTATTTTTACAATTCATTGCAGAGAATTAAACTCTTGTTTTCAATTTGTTCCATCTTTGGACTTTGAAAACTAAGGGTGAATATGGGCACTGATTAGTGTAACAGAATATAGCTGGATCAGGCAACTTCAAAATAAAAAGCAATAAGGAAATGAATATGTGTGTTTCTGTTTGTGTATGTGTGTGTGTGTGTGTGTGTGTGTGTGTGTGTGTGTGTGTGCGTGCGTGTGTGTGTATATATATATATATATATATATATATATACATATATATATATATATATATATATATATATATCTGTACATGTATACGTGTGTGTGTGTGTGTGTGTGTGTGTGTGTGTGTGTGTGTGTGTGTGTGTGTATGTACACGAGTGCATATGTGCTTGTACATTACAGTTGTCCCTTATTTGGTTGACCATGTTCTATGCAAGTATCTTTAACTGATTACTTGGCTGCTTTAATTTTACTTTATTCAGCTGTTAGTCAGCTACAGCAGTCAGATTTATAAGTGTGAATGTGCAATGACTTGGGTACTGTTGAGGTTAAAAATTGTGTCAGTTGTTGAGTTGTCCTTTGTCTTAATTTTGACTACATAAATAGTTATGATTTGTTTATGTACCTTGCCCACGTGCTTATAAGAGCTTAAAAAGTAAGATTCAGGAGGTGTCGCAGATACCAGCAGGAGTGTTTTAAGTTACAACATCTTTAAGTCTGTCTTTGACTTACCTGTTTTAAAAGCAGAAGAAAACACATTTTTAATATGATATTATGTGCAAGCTACTGTTGGATTTCATATTGGTGTTTATATTATGTGGGTAAAGTATTTGTCTTTAAAGAGTCATTAGTGCAGAAAGGATACGTTTTACTGTTTTGCAAGGTAAATCATGTTATACTTACAGATGTGGGGACTACATACCCTATAGCGTTTACACATGTCCCATGCAATCACATTATTGCTACAACCCCTAAAGTTGTGCAGTCTTGCAGTGACAATATTAAAGTAGAGACTGTGTATGAATAGGGGCTTGGCCCACAACAAAACACTGGTGCGATACAAAATTGTTTAGTTTCATTCACAGTTTAATGTCTGGTAGTGTTTATCAGCTGATGGATTTTCAGGATGCATTATTTCATACTCAGACTTTACACACACACACACACACACACACACACACACACACACACACACACACACACACACACAAACACACACACACAAACACACACGCGCGCGTGCACACACACATACATACACACACACGCACACACACAGACACACACACACACACACACACACACACACACACACACACACACACACACACTGTAAACAATAAGGACATCCACCAGTTATGTGAGCACTACATGGAGGACAGCATCACCAATACCTTTACTTGTAAGCTTAAATTAATCATTACATTGATTCTTTTTCATACAAAAACAGTCTTTCTGCAAGTAATTCTGCATTTTACATTTTTACATCTGTCATATAATTACATGACACTACCTGCCTGTGCTAATGCAATGTTTTATGATGGAACAACTGTCTTGTTTCTGCTTTTATCCAAGTGATGAGTTAAGCTGGTTCACTCTGGATCAATTAAGTGTCTCATTTAAGAATAAAAAATACTAAACAATTTAAATAAATATACTAAACATAAAAATATTACAAACAATTGTCTACATTGGTCTTAATGCAATGTTTACAATGTGTTCCTAGTATGTAAAGTTTGAGCAATTTCAGGATCGTGCATTTAGAAGCATAAGTTTTTTTTACAGTTTTCTTGTCTTCAGGTATTAATTGTTGTAAATCTTTGTAAGTCCTGCAGTTTTACAGTTTCTGTACTGTTTTGATTCTTGAATTAATGTGAATTTTAGGGCATGATATCTTATTAGATTTATGCAGCAGCCAAAATGCCTGGTCCTATGTATCAACAGTCCAAGTTTAATCACTAGCTCAACTAAACAGATCATGAATCACTGTTGATTTGTTAGTTAACAGCTGTCAGCTGTCAGTTGCTGTTATTACACATAATGGAAGAATGCATTTTTATTAATGATGCAGTCTCTCATCTGCTACTTTAAATGAAACCCTTTTAAATTAAGGAAGCACTCAACGATGAATAGATGTTTAAATGAACACTGTCACCCCCAGAGTCCCTGCATTAGCTCAGAAAGTTTAAATTAAATCTAAAACAAAAAACACAGAACTGGAATAAAATTTTAGTATATTATTTTTTTCTATGATATTTTAAACACATCTATAACCATATGCTGCATCAGAACAAGATAAAACTGTGGCATACTTTGAAAAAGAAAGTCTTATACATTTCTGTTATCAATGGTATCAGAAAGCCAAAGGCAAAAGCAATTCACTGTGTGAAGTATTGCCAAGCAAAATTGTGAGCTTTACACATTCAACAGTTTGTAGCCACATGAAAGGCGTATGATGTTATGGGGTCACTGATGGTCAAATATGAATATGTAAATCATGCACAATAAAAGACATAGTCATCTCTGTGCCATAACAATCCCATACCAAAATGGATACTCAGAAATGTGCCCCTGCAAGGTTCATGTTACCAAAGTCAAACCAAAAGAAGTAAAATAGTAGGAAAGGATGCAGCTTACCCCATGTAAAATAAACATCAGACAAAGTCATTCTGTCAGTACAACAGTTGAGTACTGACTTTTATTGCAAGTAATGCATTAAGTTCAATATATTTAATACATATTTATTACATACGTAATTAAGGCCCTTAGACTGTATGCATATTTTTGGTAATCCCAGACTAACATTACAATGCATTTTACCTATCAAGAAACTGTTTTATGTAGGCTTAAAATGAATTCAGCAACTGATTCACAATTAATTCAGAAACTGCTCAATGTCTCACATACGTAGCAGTTAAAATAATTGTGTTTCTTCCTGCTAATGCTTGTTACCCACAATGGCATGCTCATCTTGTACCCAGCCCAGACTGATGGGATATAATCCTGTCAATGTCAAAATGTGTCGATCGTCACATTAGCTTTTGCAGGCATCGCATAACATATCAACACACTGGCCATTACTGAGAAGAAGACTGAAATTGTGCAAGGTCACACGTGTATGTGCCTGAATCCAAGAATATGGAATGGAAGGATCCCTGATTGCTGTGGTCTTTGATTCTGACCATTTGTAGGGAACTACACATGGAGCAGTCTTAGTGAAAGCTTGGTAGAGGACCCACCTTTCACTTCTGAGCACAGTGTTAAGTCTAATTTCTTTACTCCTTTTTAGCACACAGGTCCTGCACTGTCAGGAACATTATACTGATGGTATGAATCTGGCAGTAAGACCAGTTAGTGATCTGAACGTGCCATATATCAGCCAACATTCTACTATGGCACTGGTCAGTGAGATCTTTGGAATCATGAGTTCACTTAATTGGAAGGAGCAACTTTCTCCTGAAAATGGAATACTGAAACAGCAGGCCATGTCATTTTGAAGTGAAAAGAATACAGTTGCTTGTCTTTAGGATTGAAAGAATCATGTTCTGGTTTCACCACAATTCCAAACCTGACCAGTAGAAAAGCAAAGCACCCTCAAAAACAATAAACTAGACAATGGAAGCAAAGCACCCTCAGAAACAATAATCTAGAGAATGGAAGCAAAGCGAAGCAAAGCACCCTCAGAAACAATAAACTAGACAATGGAAGCATGCATTTATGTACATCATTTATGTCAACTGTAAAGAAAAGAGGAGACAGACAGACAGAAAGATAGAGAGGGAGAGGGAGAAAGAAGGATAAACTTATAGGGTTATTCACTGCTGTAATCCTAGCACTTTATGTACAGGAGATAGACAAGGAACATGATTTGACCAGATATAAGACAATAAAGCTATTCCAAGCAGTAAAATACTGTAAATAACAGAGTTTTCCTTTCTAGGTATCTGAGTTAACAATATCTAATTCAGAGCTTTGCTTCTTCTAGCTCACTGTTCTGCCTGTTGTTGTATTTTCTACATAAGAACAACTAAATACAGCCAGCAAACCAAAGCCAGACATGCAGAATTCTATAGACCACAATTTTATTATCCCAATTAAGCACTTTCTTCCTAAAACATAGGACATCATCAGAACTGAGATGGTAAATAAAAATATCATTTAAATAACAATTACAAAAGGTCAAATGATTTAGAATGACCAATCCAAAAAATACAATAAAACATACACGCAATTATTTAATGTTGCACATAAAAAAATCAGTAAAAAATCTTTATGGCGTACAAAACTCAGAAATAATATACAAAACTATATTATAATTTAGGCGCTTGCTGCTTCAAAACACTATTTAAAGAGATAGTTCATTTAAGCCCAGGGTTCACTTGCATTTAGTCTCACCTGCCAAAAGCACTTCATGATTTTCTAACGTATATTTCCAGGGGCCCCCATCTAAGATTCTGTATCACTTGTTCAAGCACTACATTTTTTTTTATTAATGCTTCATTTAATTTATGCTAATAGAGTGCATTATACTCTTTCTTCACTTTAATATCATTATAATGTTCTTGATTTAATTTTCTCAAGTAGCTTTCAGTTTTACCAATATAAAAAGCTTGACACGGGTCACAAAATGTGAGCTAAATCATGCCCTTACTATTATAATCATAACAGGTGGGAAATCTAAACTTATAATTAATTGTGCTTTAATAAAGAACAACCTGTTCCTTCAGATATGTACATGCTCAAGTCTTTCTTTTATATTGGTGTGCCATTTAAAAATAAAGTGTAGTTTAGCACTTAGTTTCTCATGAATGTCCATTGAAAAGAGTGAACGTTTGGCCTTAAGGAGAGATGATTTGTCCAGGGTACACACTAAAAAGTGTGGAGCCTTCCCTCACTATAAATAAAATATAAATACATATTGCCTTCCTTTAACTGGCAAAATGGCAACTAACCTGCACTCCGACAAAACGTCTATAAAAATACTTCAACAAAGCTTGGATTTGCTCCTGTATGAGCCCAGGCTGAGGTACTGTTATACATACCTCTACTCTGTCTATCCCCTCTGCTAACTTACCCTACCTTCCCTTCCTCTACACATACTCCCCTGAGGTTGCACTCATACCTTTTCCACATCCATTCCTACTATCCCCTATGCCTTCAGCAATATAATCTGTTATCATATTTCATGACCTCTAAAATATTAATAATCATTATGATAATCATCTATTATGTAAATAATCCTGTATCTTCCTATTATCAGGCTTTCCATATAATTTATGCTTGAACACTATGACTTTATTATGTCTGTTAAGTTTTCATTCTGCCAAACTAATGTGTTTCTTCATATTTGTGCTTGAATGTTATGACTTTTTTATATCTGTTAAGTTCTCATTCTGACAAACTAATGTGTTTTTTCATATTTGTGCTTGACTGTTATGAATTTATTATGTCTGTTAAGTTTTCATTCTGACAAACTAATGTGTTTTTTTCATATTTGTGCTTGAATGATATGATTTTATTATGTCTGTTTAGTTTTTCATTCTGCTAACCATATGTATCTGGAGCTTTTCTCCCTCAGGCCTCCACTGATAATGGGTACCTCATGGCCCAGTCAGGCTTTCCCAGTAAACAAATACCAGATAAAATAAACAAATAAATAAAGATTTATAGGCTTATAGTGTTTCAGATATAAGTATTAACTATTTGAATGTTTTAATCATTAAGGACCATGAATCAGGCAAATTTAAATCAAAAAATTATACAAAACCATCCTTTTCTAATTGCTACCTTCATTTTCAAAGTTGTCATCCATTTAAACAGAAAAAAGTTTAGTTAAAAGTCAAATGGTTAGTTTGGCCAGAATTATTTCCAATTATGATGACTTAAAAGCATTTACTGGAATTTCTTTGTAACACATTTTTAGAAAGAGGGTATCCTAAAGATATGGTTATTGGGATCAAGAATGAATTTACTATAGGGAGACAACATAAATGCAGGTCTATTTTACAGGCTGGACTACATTACAATTTTTCTAATACTGAGAAATTGCATGTGTATTAAATATGGTACAGGAAAGTCATATTGTTTAGAGAAACCTTGAAATATTATTACACAAGATAAGGATCTTCATGTGAAATTAGGTGCTAAACTGGACATTATTTTTACAAAGCACAGCAATATAAAAAACAGACTTGAGAAGAGTGGACGTTTGGACTTAGGGAGAGTTGAGTTGTACAGAGTCGGCACTACAAAGTATATAGCCTGCCCACAATGCAAATACTTATTAGAAGGAATGGATTATTCTTTAAGCACAACAAATTATAACTTTAGATTTATCAACTGTTATGATTGTAATAGTAAGGCCATGGTTTGTCTTGCATTTTAAGACCCCGTGTCAAGATTTTATGTATTGGTAAAACTGAATGCTATTTGAAGAATTCAAGAATATTATTACAATATTTAAAGTAAAGAAAGAGTCTAATGCACTCTACTGGCACAAATTAGCATGTAGCATTAATTTAAAAAAAATGTATTTTTAGTGCTTGAATAAGTGGTACAAAATTCTAGAAGGGGTCCATGCGAATATAAATTAGAAAGCCATGAACTGCTTTGGCAGGTGAGACTAAACATAACTGAACCCCCAGGCTTAAATGTAGCTATCTCTTTAAATAGTGTTTTGTAGCTGCATATATTTTGTATATTATAATACAGTTTTGCACACCACATAGATTTTTTACCATTTTTTTATGTGCAGCATTAAATAATTGCATGCATGTTTTATTGTATTTTTTGAATTGGTTGTTCTAAATCATGTGATATTTTGTAATTATTTGAATGGTATTTGGATTTAACATCTCAGCTCTGTTGAAGTCCTATGTTTTAGGGCAAAAGCGCTTAACTGGGACAATGAAATTGTGTTCTATTTTGGTTGTGTGTGTGTGTTTTTCGTCTGCTGGTCGTATTTAGTTGTTCTTAGTTGTTTTTTGGCTTTTACTTTCTGCATAACCATAGCAATGGCTTGGACTGTAACCATATACCCTCTACTGGAATCAGAATCTTAAAAATTAAATGAATACTGAATTTACTATTGTTCATTCCATCAGACAGAAGCATAGGTTTGATATAATATATGCTGGCTTGAAAATGTACAGGTCTTCTAAAATGACTTAAAGCATTTTCCTTGCTTTTTATCCCATTTGGTCAGCCTGTTATTTCTGCAAGAATTCCATGCGGGGTGGAACATGGTTAAGATATTTAGTGTGTGGTAATTTAAGTAATGCATTTGAACACTAAAATGCATACTGCATATATAGATACAGTTTTCTGCTAGAGCAAATAATGAGCAAAGTATCGAGCTTAGAAGAATACTCCTAATAAATCAGTCTGCATTCAGTACTAAAAGCAAAACACAATTATGGCTTTAATGTATAGATCAGCTTGCATTTACATTCGGCACAGACAGAAAATTTCCAAGTGAAACTGTTAAAGGCAGATCTCAGCTCCTTCTATACTGACTTATTCTATGCACTGCATATCAAGGGAAAGCACAGGCTGTTGTTAAAATATAGGATAAAGGAAACTTTTCAACAGATGATCACTTCTGAAGTAGGAAAATTTTGTGGCATTCCACATAGCTTACAAATAGGATTTGAACTCCAGAATGGCAGACATCTAGATCTTGCTTTTTAAACAATGATGCAAATTTTTCCCATCCCCAGATAAAAAATGTAATAATACTTTATATGATAATACTTTTCATTCAGCTATAAAACCTGTCTGCCATGGTATTGCTAATCCCTAGTTATAAAACAGTCAGCTTATATACTTTGGATATGATCAGCAGTGAGCAAAGATCACAATTCATCTGGAAGACCCTTCTGTAAATAGTGGACATCACAAGCAGTTACATTTGTGTTCTATAAATTTTAATCAATTACTTTTACAGTGAATACATGAGTCTATGTGATGTGATCACCAGTGATCTAACTGAAGCTCTGAATCTTGACCAGAATGCGCACTGACTCATTCTGAGCAATGTTATATATCCAAAATACAACAGCATTTGGAAGCACTTTTGCAGGAGAGCAGTGCTCCATTACTGCATACCCGGTATGTGTTTCACCCCCGTCAACCTTCGTATTTATTTATGCACTACTGCCAGGAGTGTACGATCTGAAAAGAAATGAAAATACATTTTCCCTTCTTACAAAGCTAGAGTGACCTAGAGAGCTGCATATTTAGAAATCGGCGTGCAGGTGATACATTCATACAGTCAGATTTAATTTGCTTTAATATTTTACAGCACTCTCCTGAGTGATGTTGAGACTGTAGTACATTGTGGGTGGTACAGTGAAGTTTGATAAAACAAATTAGAACTGTATGCATAGCTCTCAATGGGAAACTCAGTTCATTTTGTATTTTCAGTTACCATTAAATCAACGTGTACAATATTGGAAATAGATTGTCTCCATTGCTTTCAGAAATATCAAAACTAGAGTGAGTATCCAGAATAGTTTATTTAAAATGTTTGATTTTCCTTTTATGTCTTTGTTTACCTCTAGAGGGTAAATGTATTACTAGAACATATAGAGTTTGCTAGCAGATTTCTATTACATTCATTAACATAGCTTACCAAGTATTTTAATTGTTTTGAGTAAATATAAGTCAGTGAATTGTTTTTCTATATTTCTATAAAGGATGAAAACATAAACACTAGGACAGTAAACAATTTAAGAATCTGTTAAAATCCCTACATTAAGAAGAACAAAATGGTTTCATCTTAATAATCCCCAAAGCAGTTACCCAACTATAGACACATCGTGTTTATGATTCCATGAAAATAACTAAAAACATTTATAACTCACAAATAATCATGTGCCATAAAACCCACATAAGTAAAATGAAACAAAATACAAAGTCTTTGCTTTGTCTTTGTGTGTGTGTGTGTGTGTGTGTGTGTGTGTGTGTGTGTGTGTGTGTGTGTGTGTGTGTGTGTGTAGGGGGGACTCTTGCATTCCCATCTCCCATAACTCCATAAATTCTATATTATCATTTTGAGACTGCACACATTTGTAGAAGTGCAACATATATTTTGAAATATATATTTTGCTTTTCTTCTTTCTGACAGTAATTACCACCTTCAAGATATAGATAGTAACTGTATTACAATCATTCTAGAAATTTCAGCAAAACACATTGTTGGGTAACATGAGAAGCACAGATTAACTAAAATGGCAACAATGAAATATGGTTTGGCCAAAACATAACTCTACTACTAATGCCTTTCGGCTTTTCCTGGTTAGGGGTCGCCACAGTGGAACTCTGGTCTGCTAATGATTGGCAGTGGATTTTTTACGGTGCCGAGTTGCTAGCCCAACACCCAACCTTCAAAGAAGGCACACCCATTAATGCACACACCTACCTGCATGTCTTTAAATGTCACTTGACTGTAGGGAGGACATGCAGACTCCACACAGAAGGTGCTCCAGCCAAGAATCGGAGAACCTCTTGCTGTAAGGCGACACGGCTAACCACTGCAACACCGCGGCTCCAAAACATAACTCTACTACAGCAGTTAAACCAAATCACAGTAGAAGTTATTCAGAAAAGGATTTCTTTTAACTTCATTTTTGGACAAGAAATTAATTAGGTATAGAAATGTCAAAGAGGACAGGGTAAAAGTTGCATTAATGGGAATACAATATACAATAATATATTCAAGGAAGGTATAATACAAAGTTTTCCTTACACTATGTAGATTTATACTCAAAGTCTGTTTAACTAGTGCATAATAAATATCACATTGCTGCAGCTGGAACTACAGGTGTAATAGATCCCCAAGGCAGACATTCTTCCAGCAGTATCATAAGTGATGTACTTATCCATCCATTGCCTGCTCTGTGATTTCAGGAAGTTGAATAGTCACATATATAGTCCACTGCTTCTCCCATCTCAGCTTGTGTTCTCTCTACTGAAAGAAACATTACACTGTACCCACTACAGCTTTGCTAGCAATAAACTCATTACCTATAGATTTTCCTGAAACAAATGTAATCTTTAAGAGTGAAAACATGCAATAACTATAGCCAATTTGTTGCAGGAAATGTTTAAAGGAAATTCCAACGTCAAATACAAGTCCTGAGGGGATGCAAGGAGGGTAAGCATGTAGTAGCAACACACTCTCCGTCAGACACCTTCAGTCACAGAAAGCACATCTGACAAATGAAACTTTCTTTCTGCAGACAGAATTCTTCAACAATTTATGCTGAGAAAAAAAAAACAGGTAGCTGTACAGGCTGATTTAGAGACACAGTACGAATTACCTTGGGCAAGAAATATGAATGCGTTAACGGCTATCCTATCATTCTGGAAGACTGCATAGAACTTGCCAGCTATTAAGACACTGAAGCTCAGAAATCATTCAGACAATGTACTGCCATTAAAAAGAGTGAGGTCATTCCTTCAGAGAAGTGTCAAAGGAACAATGGAATATGTTTCTTGGGTGGTAATGTTAGCTTTTCTAATACGAAGTATAAATCCCAGCACAGCCTGCATGCTGAGGAGGTCTCCAAGAGAAAACTACACCTAGGGATATTTTATAAGTTCTGTGAAAGCTTGCGAGATCCTAGAATATTAGAAAGATAAACTTAGATGTTGGTTTAACTAGTGCAACCTTTATGTTCATTTCAACACAGTCATTGTGTCTTTTATTGTCACAATGTTGAAAGAATCACAGTATAATACAATACAATAAAAATACTGTATATATATCTATTTAAATATATATGTATACACACACACACACACACACACACACACACACACACACGCACACACACACAGACAGACAGACAGACACACACACACACACACACACACACACACACACACTCACACAACATATTAAGGCAGTGTGCAGTATAATGCCATGCAAACTAAGCATGGCTTAGAATTCAGATTTTGCACATTACTTATGACATCACAAACAAAAATAGCCCATGCAGATATCAGCAGCTAGGCCAACAAAAACAAATATATAAGCAATAATAGCTTTGGGTACCAGTGATCTTTATTTACTTTGCCTTGTGCACTGCAAACTAATAAGATTTTTACAAGAAGCTAAATGATGACATGCCTAAGTAACAAGAGGTCATATGTTTAGAAATGCATATTGTACATATAAAGAAAGGTTACCTTATTTAACTGTCACACAGATACCATGACCCTAATCTCTGTCAATTACTCCTGCTTTTCATGTGCCTGGATGTGAATAAATTGTATCTGTAATTTATTTGGTCGTTACTAATCTATATGATTTCTTTCATTTTGCACATCCTCTGGGGAAAAAAAAGGATTTCCTGTTTGTTTACCATCTGAAATCCATGTTTTATAATTTACCTTACCTATACTAAACAGCATAAATGGAATGGTAACAAGGGGATCTGTCAGTGTATACGCTCTCATTTGGGGGAGCTGGGGTGCATCATAGCGTGGGGTAGGAAGATATGCAGGTATAACAGGAGATTTACCTGTACCACAGAGATCACCATTATTGGCAGGGGTTTTCTACTATGCAAAAGAGTATTTTTTATCTAATGTAGTGGTGATCTAAACAACACAGAAGATGAATCAGTGTGGTCAGATGCATTACACCTACTATATGTATGTGGTTCTGATCATGTATGTTATTTAGGTGTGACCAGCTTCTATACTGTTGTATAGTGAACATAGTTTTTGTGAATTCACATGAATCCTGAGGAACAGTATGTCATCTGTACCTTTTCTCTTTACATAGAGGACTATGGATACCCAATGGGGTAAGACACAATACAGGTTTTACCCACTGTGTCGCTGTTTTTATGTATCACAGAGGTCTGTGATATGCCATTATAGTGCATACCAACCCTATTCCACAGGGACCACTGTTCATGAATTTCAACACTGCGAACTGTTTTAGAGTCCTTGTGAATACTATTACTCCGGTGGAGGCATGGCAACATTCTAGCCTCCCAACATAATTTTCTTTTGAATTTTAGAGCCACATATCTTCATTACTTTATTACTGTATGAAGTTATACAATTGCTGTATCACTTTCATTTCTAATCATTATGAATCTTATTCTAGAATTCAACAATGAATTCTGGATGGAAAGAGCTGGGACAATGTTCAAACAGCAAAGAACAAAAGGACAAACCAGCTATCCCGATACCTTTGACAGCTACTATAGAAGCTGGTCACACCTAAATAACATACATGATCACCACGGATATAAATAGGACGTGCTGGAGGGACAGATTCATCACCCAGAGACTCCCTATGCTGTGGAACAGAATCCCGGTCCATGTGAGACAGAGCACCTCGCTGGCTCTGTTCAAGAGGAATCTTGACCAGTGGATGGGAGATCGTAGGTTTACCCCAGGGATCATCTCTGTATCACTGCTGGACAGAGGCATGGCAAACTAATGGGTATAGTATTCTTCAACCTAAGGGGTGGTGAAAGCCACACAACTCTGGCTAGGCTTATAAATGCCCTAGGGCAGATAGCCTAGTATGAACCTATGAACCTATGAACCTATGAAGCTCTTCTCATGCTCTTCTCATGTCACCTGGATCATGCATATCACTTTCAAGTCTCATTGTTATAGAAGCTAGCAATGTTACTGGTTACTGAAAATATACTGCTGCACAGGACGGAGCCTTTTATGAAGTAGAGCTTTCCATTCATTACTGGAGAGCCACACAGTAGAAGCATAATTGTATATTAGCACATACCCATCTTATATAGGCTGGGGGAAGGAAATGCAACTGCTGGCAACATATAGTACTAACTTAGCCAACTTCACAAGGTTTACAACCTGCAATCAGTGGTATTGGGGCTTAAACCAGAGTCAGTACCCTTATGTTTTCCATTACTCTTGGCTTTATGGCAGGTACATATATAAAAAAAACCTCATTCTCCAGAATAAGCTACCGAAACATGTGAAATACATTCTCTGGCATATGCTTTGCATTCATGTGAAGCAGAGCCCCTGTTCAAGCAAAATCTGGACCAGTGAATGAGAAAATCAAAAATTTACCCCTGGTCTGACACCTATGTCTGTGATGGACAGAGATAGCCATTAAATCATGCTCTAACTAACATACACTCTTTAGGCACAATCATACCTTTCAACCTCTTAGCTCAAGTAATCTGGACAAAGCTTGATAAAATGGGGGAGTAAGGCCCAAAAAGAGGGACATATTTTAAATATTGCTCATATAGACTTAGAAAGTTGCTAAAATAACATGATTTGTGTTAGCATGGATTTTCTGAAGGATATGAAGTCTGAAACTCAAATACATGTCATTATTTAGTGACTTTAATCTTTAGATCAGCCTAGTGAGTTGTCAAAAAAACACAATTTTTATGAGGAACAATCCAAAAATTTAAGAGAAAAATCGTGACATTCTGTAAAAATCCGTGCAGTTGAGAAGTATGCAAATAACTCATGGAATACAGTGGGGTTGCATGGCAAGGATTATAAAAGGCCCAGTGCTCAAAGCCTAATATGGTCAAAGGAACCTAAGAAATAAAATATGATTCCCAAGTTAGAATGTCCTAACTAAAGAAATATCACTGAAGCTGAGCAGAGAGGGAAGAATGTGCTTCATTTAAGTACTCGTAAGTGAGACTATTGTTGGCAATCTTAAAAAGTTAGGTACAAACCTGTATGTCATCAGGTGGATAGCCAATTGGAACACAGACAGGACCCAGGAAGTTAGAACTGGGGAGTCCACTCTACAAAGAGGCCAGTCACAAGTGGAGTCCCTCAGGTATCTGTCCTTGTACCACTCCTTTTTGCCATTTACTTGTCAGAAGTCAAGGCCAACGTCAGTGGTCTCTGGCTAACTAAATTTTCAGACGATTGCAAGTTAGGAGTTGTCATTGAATCACCCACTGACACAACTGTTCTCCAGGAAGACCTGACACATGCAAACAACTGGTGTCAGAGCCATGGACTAAAACTAAATGTCAAGAAATGCTTAATAGTATCCTTTGGGAAGTTATCCATCCTTGGTAACTATCATATTGACAACACACCCCAGAGACTTGACCCAGTATTAAGGAACTTGGAGACACACGCAGACAGCAATCTAGACTTTGACTGTCAAATGTCTACAGTAGTGAAGAAATCATTCTAAGTTGTACAACTTATAAACAAAGGTATGGCATCTAAGTCCAAGGAATTCATTGTTCCACTGTATTTAACATTCATCAGACCTGTCACTGAGTACAATGCCCTCTTTGGCATGTATCTAACCAAGCATATCCAACAATTGGAACACCCACAGAGGTTCCTCACTAAAAGAATACAGGGCATAAGTAATATGTCCTATGTAGACCACCTCAAGGCCTTATCCCTGTATTCTGTCTCCTATGGGCTTTTGAGGGAAGATCAATGCCTGGTATACAGTGCATTGTCACACCCCACTCTGATGGACCTCCTGCATATCTATGAAATAAATAGCACAAGACTTACCCATTCTAAAGACTTAAACCTTGCCTGTGATATAAATAGGACCTGCTGGAGAGATAGGTATGTATCCCAGAGATTACCCCATCTATGGAACAGGCTCCCCATCCATGTGAAGCAGAGTTCTTCCATAACCCATTTCAAGTGCAGCTTTGACAGTTGGATGTAAAACTGGAAAATCATCCCTGGTTTGGCACGTATGTTCTTTAATGCAAACAAATAACCTGTAAATGGTTCATTTCCAAGGCTCATGCTTACACTTACCAAGGGTATCACAGCTTGTCAGAGAGTTGTGATGCATGGTTAGGCTTAAAAAGGCCTTTGTGGTTTTAGCCTAGTAAACACCTATGAACCTATGACCATAGTTATTTTATTTGATGTTCCTCATTATTTTAATCTGCATTTATTACAAAGTTTGAGATACATTTTGAGTATGAATGCATCTAATGGAGTTTTTATTTCTTCAAATTTAAAAGTATCTTGGTTAACGTCTGATATTATGGACTTGTGTTAAATTATCCTCAATATTTCAAAATACATTGCACTAAAGTAGCCAAGCTAGCAAAACATCTGTAGAACATATACAGCACAGATAAGGTGGTACTTCAATTGGCTCTAGGTGAATTAGTCAGTATTGATGTAAAACTTTAACTCCAAGTGCAAAATAGAAAAAGAGCTTGATGCCATTGCTGCTCAGGCATTGCATTTTTGGCCAATCTGTAAATCTCCACAGAATTAAAATTTAATGCAATAAATATTCTGACACAGTCAGGTCCACCTTGATCTTTTATTGGTGCTTTCTTCTCACAAAGCTGTGCATAAGGGAACATTAGAAAAATAATCAGTTACAAAAGCTCACCCATTAGCTAAATGGATATGAAAACAAAATTACAGTAACTGGTTTAAAGCAGCTGGTAATGCCCCCGCACTGGCCCAGTAATTAAGGAGCTTCAGTCATCACCACTAACACTAGTGATGGATGTGCATATTGGGAGGATGACAAGAACACACACAGTAAAGTTCAATTTCCATTAAGAGCACACAGAGATCATAGTCAGTCTGGGGATAGTTTCTCTCTCTCTCTGCAGATCCCATATAAGACTCCTCACTGGCACAGCTATAGGGTTAAGACCTCAGCTGAGTGGTCAAGCCAAAACCTCCAGCACATTCTCTGTCCAACCAGTGCTTCATGTCCCTGCCCAAGTAGCTGACACACACAGAAACACGCGCGTGCGCGTGCGCGCACGCACACACACACACACACACACACACACTTTGAGATTTGATTTATATACAAATATACAGACACTCCTGGGGAAGGCTGGCAAAGATTTACTAGCTATGCCCCCTTCTCCCCAGACTATAAGGTAGTAATCACTGCCACCAACCATCCTTTATCAGCTACTTTAAGGCCCTTCCCAAAGGGTGTCCAATTCTACTGTTTAATTTTACTATTATGCAAATGGTAAGTGTGTCCAAGACTAAGGCTATTTAGGAGTGGTCTAAACAGTGTCAACAAATACATATGCAAGTACTCTAAGAGCTTAAATATCTCTAAACAAACCAGCCACAATTAAAAGGTTTAAATATATTTAATAATAAATAATAAAATAATAAGACAATGCTCAATAACTCAACACCGTGACAACAGAGTTCAAAATCACAGGAAATATTTTAAAACAATTGCAGGGCATTCTCACATAAATAGAGAAAACATCTAAACTAATCTTACTATATTCATATCTATCTCTAAGAGAGAATACTGTAATCTAGTACTTAATATTAGCAAGACAAGTGCGGATGAGAGGATGTTGTCAGATCCAAAGACAAATACAGAATGCACAAAATTTCTCTGAGAGATAGTTCTTAAATTAATAATACCCATTACTGCTGGGTTAACTGGATGGCATCACTATTTGACACCTCTGTGTCAAAAATACTTATCTCTTAGTAGTTTTGCCTGGAACTGGAAATCATAAAACAGTTACATACTTTTACCTTTGAAACCTGTAATTGTTTTTGTTTCTAGACAACATAAAAAATCGACTAGCTGTAGACATCCTGTTTCCTAGCTGAAACTAAGAGATACCACAGTCGTAAACAATTTCAACTTATTTTCTTAGAATTTTTAAAGCTAACTCTTTATGTTCTAGCTTCTTACTATCAAAGCATACATTTGCATAGGCATGTAGTCCATATACATTTCTGTTCTCTTCCAGTAGGGTACACTGTGGTTATATTTTTGAAGCTCAGTACATAACATACAGTTTTCTTACATTTGTAAGACAAGCATACAAACCATATTACTATTCACAAGCATACAATTATTTACAAAATTCCAGCTAGCTGGGCTGGCAGCCTTCACAACTCATATGTTGGTATGCATTTATTTTCATCATTCCCTCAGATCAGGATGAAATACCACTTCAAAAAAAATTGAAGAAGGACAGATAATATAGAACTGAAGACTAGAAGTGTCTGTAATAGGCAATCTCCATAACACTGCAGCACACTAGTTAAAATGATTAAACTGCATTTTGTAAACAAATTGCAAATAAGACTGCTAAAGTGCATTCATTTTGTTTAGTTATTTGTTAACCATTTAGGTGGGTAGGTCTGGTCACAACACACAATTAGTCAGTACAGGGAGTGTTAACTTTTGGAAGCAGGTGGTTGTTGACTATGACTAATGAAAGGTGCAATGTTTCATCTTACAATAGCAATAGATTGTATTTACCTACTTTAATAACCCCTTCAAAAGATGGGAATATTTAACATAGCTCATTTTATTAAGCAGACTCAAAGTTTTAAGTCAAGAAACAAGAGAAATTGAAATGGAAACAATGTCACATGTCATTTTCAGACTACAGAACAACAGGTCCATGAAAAACAGCAGAATCAGATAACCATTGCAGATGCATAACTAAAATACATTTGAAAATTACAGTATGCTTTCCTTTTTGCTAATTACTTGTTATAAACCATTTTTGTCTGAAAACATCATTTCAGAGTACACACAGGAGACCCCTAACTTGAAGGGATCAGATGATTTAGCTTCATGTGGGAAAGAAAAAATAGAAAATACAGGAGATGGACAGTGGCACTGAGACATAAAATGTAGCGATTAGAGAATCAAGTTTGTGAAGAAGCAGATCAATCGAAGATCAGAGTCATATAACTCCAGAATGACTTGCACTGAAAATTAGGGACAACGCTGACGAGTAGGTCAGTTCTGAGACAGTATGTAATGTAGTCACACTGAAGGTACTGACAGCTTCCAAGGTCCTTAAATTAGTCTCAGATACTGAACTTTTGCACTAATACAAATAACTAAATAAATGCATAATACATACTGCATATATACACAAAAAAGATACTGGCATCTATTCAGAAATATATATGACATGAACTATGTCACTAATGTAGTCAAGTAGCTAAGAACTGTGTGGTAATCTTTGCTTGATAGGGAAGTTACAGAAAAATGCATTTGTACCAATCTTCATGGTGGCCTCCTTCTAACCTCTCTTACATTGTTGTTGATTTTCCATATAATTATTCTTGTGAGAGCCCACGTATTACAGGCCAATGACTTTAACCTAATACTCTTAAATTATTTAAAGAAATGAAAAAATGACTTTAAATTGTGCTCCCACTGTGACTAACTACTGGGTTTATTCAGCTGTGCAATTGATGTGTGCTAAATAACTTAGGATACATCCATGAATTGATTATCTTTTGCTAATGGGTTATGTGTATGAAAATGACACAGCTTGCAGGAAAACTAATTAGTTTAAAGATTATTTCTCATAAAATCAAAAAGTACATTGTTGTTAATCTTGCCTTTTCATAACTTCAGCAATTTAGTCACAGCCCATGGATTGTGGAGATTAAGGACAACTATGTTAAATGAATGCAAAGCTGTTAGAAAGTCTTACATATTAATCCATACACTGACATTGTTTTAAGGTTTCACTGAAAATGGGTTAGTCTCCTTTCAGATTTTACACATGCATCATCAGCAGCAGCAACTCTACTAAACACAGAAAATTAAGCTTAAGGTTGACAACGATGTTAGCTTACTGGATAAAGCATAATCACATCTTAAAGCCCTACCACAGAGATTATGATTTGGTCTCTGATCATAACTAAATTGTATTGCATGGAGCACTGAGACTGCAATCCAAAAATTAGGACAAAAATAGGTTTATTAACTACTTTTGTGACATCAGAAAGATGCTTAACAAACATTTGCTAAGCACTGCCACGTACTGTTAAAGTGTATTCTATAGCTACAGCATAACAGAAGCCAGAACTGGTCTCACAGAACAGCTTCAGATGCTAAAACAAATTTAAAAGCAGTTTTATTTGCTTCACTTTAAACAGAAAGCATATCAGGGTGGTTTCTAAGAGCTTTTAAAGTCAGTATTTCCTAAATTAAGTGTTTTGCTCCTTTCAAAGATGGAACATAGTTTGCTCTCTTGTATTTCTTTTTCCCTAACTGGTAGTACAGTCAACCACATAAAACAACATGCATTACAAAAAATATGATGGAGTCCCTCCTCTCATAACCCTCTATGTTATGTGTCTGAAATATGGATGTTAAGAAATTCAATTTGAGAGAAAAGCTTTGGAGGTAAATTCTGACATCCACGTCAACAAAATGTAAGTCAGAGAAACATAATGATAATTCCTTGTGTTAAATGGATCCTTAGTTGAGCTGATGTAGTACTAGTTACAAAAAAAAAGTGTACGAGCATGATGTGATTCATAGTATTGAGAGCCATTACACACTTAGTGCCACCTCACAGACAGAGTCCGGACGCGAAGTGCATCACAGACAGCAGCTAGAACAGAAGTTTATCACTGATTCTGCTAAAACCTGAATTACTGTTTAGCTGCACACACACACACACACACACACACACACACACACACACACACACACACACACACACACACACACACACACACACACACTCACACACACTCACACAAGTATAGTGGTCTAATATGTTAACATCTTTTAAAACTGCTTTAACTTCTTACCACTTCCTTGTCATGGCTGCTGTTACGCTCCAGAATGATACTAGAAATTAACAGTGCTTTACCAACTACGTCAGAAAGATTCTTAGCAAAGATGTCTGCTTTCCCATATTTGGGTGCATATTTCTTGTACTCCATGCATTAAATGTTATGCTTTGTTGCCCATTTAGAAATAAAAGTTGCTCCCTGCCTTTGCAGCTATCTAAGATGGCTCATTTAACACACTCTTGCACTTGCTTGCAAATGAACATGGGCCACATGTGTGAAGGGCACCCATACTCAATAATATAACATCATGAGCAGTGCTCACAATAAACAGCAGAAAGTGCTTACTAGCAGAAAAAAGAAAAATATGGCAGTATGCCTGACATACCCACCACCCTCTAGCTACAGATGTCCTGCATAAAATGCAAACACTGACGTTAAACATACAGCAATAGGACAGAGTGCATCAACAGATTTTGCAATGTAGTTGGAGAAATCAGCAGGCAGTGTAGAAGTGCCTGTTTGGACCCATGTTACAATGGCAGTGCAGATTAGATGAATAACAGAGAATGAGTTTTCTATCCATAAGTGTCTTCAAGATGTGTTACAAAGGACCAATAATAAACATGGTAAAAAGAGCAACTTAACAGCAACTTAACTGACACTCGTTGTTGGTATATTCATTTATTTATGTATTTTTGCTTTGTTTTTTATTTATTTTATTCTATTTTGTTTCATCTAGCAGGTGGTCACCATTTGAAATGCTGGGACCCTCTAGAGTGAGTCCCAAAACACGGAGACTGAATGGCTGAAACATTGGACTTATATATATTAAATCTAAAGTGCCATTTCTCAGAGTACTCCCTATTCTCTGAGGTGTGGCAGTCTCTGAGTTGGTATATATAAGTTCAGGGTGTGTGACGGCTACAGAGGGGGGGGATTGACCCCCGCAAAAAGAAGTTTTAAGCAGGAGGTATTTTCAAGATTCACCCTTCTCCTGTGTTTTCAGTCTTTTTATTTATTCAGTTTTCCTCCGCTTGGCATTTCAAGTGCCAACATTTCAATAGAGAGCCCTAGTGGGTAGATGTACTGGAACACAAGGTCTCCTTTTCTGTTATGTCCTAGTTACAGTAAAACATAAGTACACCAAAATATACATTAAGAAATGAGATAACACAACAACAAACCAGAAAGTACAGTTGTGTAGGTAAACCATCATTACAGTAGATGTTCAGCTACATTACTGTTGCAGCAGCCTAAGCTACATTGCAACCTACCTTCCACATCCCCTAGCCACTCTATAGCTCAAGGACAGCAGTATAAAATCAGTGTCTAGGTTGCCAAAACTTCAAAGTTTACTTGCCTTAGAACCATACATCTAGAGCCCTGTCAGATACTGATATGCTAGGAAGAAACAATATACACATCCAAAAGAAGAGGGATGGAGGAGGGTGTTCCTGCTACAGCAAATATGTATTTGGAAATATACTGTTACACTAAGTTTACTTACACAGCTCTACTACATTTACTGTTAGATCACTGCTGTAGTAGCCTAAGCTGTAATGGATGAATGCAGAGTTTAAAAAGAAAGGAAAAAAAGGGAAAAGGAGCAAAGTCTAGGGCCTAGCAAAACCTGCTCGGGACTTAGAGAAAGAGTGCTTGGTAGACATATAAACAGGTGACCAAATTGCTGCCTCAAGAATATTTCCTGAGTCCACCCCTTTCTAAACAACAAAGAAGTAGTCAAAACCCTAGTAGAGTGGGCCCTGACATTGACTGGATGTGTCACGTTAGCGTGAGAATAACAAAAAGCAATAGCATAACACAACTATTTAAAGTTTGCCTGTTTTGACACTGATTTTCCTTTTTTCTTACCATCATAAGAAATAAGCAGTTGTTCTATAAATTTGATGTATTTGCAGTTCTTGGGTCATTTCCACAGAACTCACAAACAATTGACTTGTATATAGTGCAATCATGACAAAGATGAATTGATTTTTTTGTTCTTTTACAAGATATTTAATGAGTATTTCTGCTGTATTTTTGAATGATGTATTGCATTTTTTATGTTTTACCACTGTAAAGGGCCCTGGTTTTCACTGACCTTACTGATGGTTCCTCTGCATTATAGTCATTTTAAAAGTGTGTGTTTCTAGCTAGTTTGTTTTGTTTGCATTCACTTTGGGCTAACTCTAGTTAGGTTTTACATTAAGAAGGCCTGTCAGCTTTTCTAGTTGTAGTAGAAGGTAACCTGTTGGGCTGGGGAATTACACAAGAAGGCTTTATGTCAGACTGCTTGAATGGTCAGAGAGCTATTGGCTTTATTTAGTCAGATTTCTCTGCCTTTATAAATTCAGTATATTTGCACAGTTATTGGCTCATTTCCACAGAGCTCACAAATGCTTAGCTTGATCTGATGCTATCCTAGCAAACCTAGGTACTTTAATTATTTTGCATTTTTATAAGATATTTAAGAGTTCTACTGCTATATTTAAAATTAGTTATTTTATTTGTCTGCCCTTTATCACTGTAAAGGGATCTGCTTTTCACTGACCTTGCTGCTGCCACCTCTGCATTATAGTCATTTTAAAAGCGTATGTTTCTAGGTAGTTTGTTTGACAGTCCTGTCTGAATTCACTTTGGGCTAACTATAGTGTGGTTTTACATTAAGAAGATCTGGGGCTGCTTTTCTAGTGGAACCTAAAGGTGGTCTGTTCTGTCTGAGCTAGGGATCACACTGGAAGGCTTCAAGTGTTTTTAGTTCCTGTATATTTGTTTGTGTTTTTGCAGAGATGCTCATTGTGCAGCAGTGGTTCTCTGTGGCTTTTGTAGTAGCAGACACCTAGAAAACAATTTTTTTCCTGTAGAACTACCTCTGAAACTGTACCCAGTAGCTCAGTGATTGTAGAGAAACTACTATGCTTGTTGAGAAGCATAAAGCAACTAGTTTGCATGATGAAGTGTTCTGACCATTACATTTTGGTATTGTACTGCTAGTCACTCATTGCAAAGGCAAAACTAGCTGCCCTCTTTTAACCCCTCATTCACCACACCCTTGTAGCTGACCTATAAAGGGACCTGGCATCATGGATATGCACCTTCCCAATTTCTCAGCCAATTTGGTGGACATAGGTATCTTGAGACATTGTGGTAACTGTCTCATGTTCACTGACAACTATTTAATCCTTAATGAAGCAGATACAACATGAGAGAAGTGTATATACATAATGCCATTGGAAGCAAAGCTCTCACATACAAGCACACAGAATAAAAATCAGGTTGCCAGAAACATTCAAGCCATACCCACCACACATAGTATGCACTTCACACATAGACCATGCTGAAGCACTTAAATGCAATTTTCTTAAATAACACAGACCTCTTAGATCCTCCACCAACCTGGAAAAATTATCCTCATCAAACCAAAACACACACAAGAAAAGCAACACTTAACACTTCACATACAGCCACAGCTGATGCAGTGGAGTTTCAACTAAAAGCCCATAAGACAAGCCAATGCACTACCCAGATCTCTAGCCAGAGGGGACTTCATTGTGCGACATACTGATGCCCCACTCACCAGGCTGGACAAAGAGAAAATAATGGCCAGTTGCGTATAAGGAGCCAGGATCTAATAAGTTACACACACACTTAAGTCATTGCACCACGTGCACCAGTATGACTCAGTTTCTTGTTTCAGTTCTTTCCATTCAGTGACACTTATGGTCACCTGGTGTCATGTCTTTCAGGCCCCCTCTTAATATTTGACTAACCATTTGGTCTACACAATGCATACACTGCTTCTCACTTACACCTAGCCATTTAGCGTAAAGCTTATCACCAGTGAGCAAAAAAGGTTTAAGCAGTACTTATATTTATGTGTTCACCTCATATTAACCATTATGTGCCATTACATCTGAATCAAATTACTTTCTTGACACCCTGATTGCCAAGATTCTGCTTTTATTTACTTTCCTTATGCAGTCTGTAGTATTCCACCTTCATACTCTTCAACCAATCAACCCTTATGTCTGACGTTCACTCTGAAATTCCAAGAAAATACAACACTTCTTCCCTTGTTCACTGCCGTGCAGACTCCTCTTTAATCATCTCAGGTAGCCATGTCATTCATCTTATTACAGATAAACAAAATACACTCAGAAACTAGAAGAGAACAGAAAAGAGAGGCACAGACCTCTCCTACTTTAGCTGATGCACCTATTGTGCATTCTAATATGACAGACATTTAGTCTCCTTAATGTCCAGTCTTTTCAGTTTCTAATTACAATTGGTGAAAAACTATGATTGTTATTACCCATCTACTTTTCACTTCCAGAATAATATCCACTCTCGCTTTAAAAACCTGCCTGCCCTTAAACAGTGGAAAGGATTCCACTCCCCCCCCCCCATATTGGTAAGCCTTACCATGCTATCATCTATTCTTCTCCCCAAATGGTTCTGGTACCCCAGCTTAGTCAAAGCTTCAGCTGGGTCCTCAAACATTTTCAGGGCTCCTAGAGAAAGAATCTTTTGCTATGTTGGGAACAGCATCCTCTATTTGCACCCACTGCGCATATACATCCACATGGTAGGGACAAAGGCCACTCATTTTTGTCTTGTATCCAATGGGAAGACATATTCAACAAAGACTTATCCCTCTTCTACTGTAAATACCTTTCTTGGCTTCCATGGTTGGGCGGACAATGTAGGGACTTAAAAATCGACAAAATAGGTTATGAATGGAGTCACGTGGGGATATGGACAATGGTTAATGGAAGGGTTAATCATGGAAGATGATAAAAAAGGAGAATTAGAAGGTTGGTGTGGTTATGTAAGAATGTGATGCTAGTGATCAACAAAAATGATATGACATGCAAGTAGGAAGGAGGGAGACTGGATGAGCACAGTGCAAGAAGGACATCACAAAATCAATCAATCAATCAGTCAATCAGATGGGGACACCAAACCAAAGTTGCAATTTAAAATTGGGTTTACTGAAATTGTCAAGCAGAGGTACATACCAGAAAGGTGGAAGGGCAAACAGGCATGGCTAAGCTGAGCATGGACAGGAGAGATATCACAGAAGTTAAGGAAGAAGAGGTAATTGTAATGTATACACACACACACACACATACACACACACACACACACATATATATATATATATATATATATATATATATATATACATATATATATATATATATATATACACACACACACACACACACACACACACACACACACACACACACACACACACACACACATATAAATAAACATATATGGATTTAAGAAACTGATCTCTAGCCTATGTTACTGTAAAAAAGTGTATTACATGATGTACCATTCTGAACAATTATCATAGTCTAAAATACATACCAATGAAGCTAACTGCTACTGTACCATCTGTCATAGTTTACTCCGAATATTCAAATATTAAATGTCTCAAAAATGAAAAAACATTACTTGTTCCTAAAGAAAATGAGTTTATAGTGTCAGGTTTAAAAATAAGTATTTTCTTAAGCAAATGTAGATGCTCTCTGTTTAATGTCAAAAACATTCCTGGCTCATCTGGTTCCCAGTGCCACTCCCCAATCTGGGACCCCTCAACTCTAGTTTGAAAAGCACACACAAAGAAAGATACATTCTCCAATATGGCATGTAGAGAAGCTTTAGGTCCTCTGTGTCCAGCCATCCTCATATCCTCATATCATGTTGTGAGGAGCAAAAAATAAAAAAAAGGGGGGGGAGGGGGGTCATTCTCCAATTTGGTGCATCAAGCTCTCTGTGAGTGTCCTGTTTTCCTCACATCACATCATAAGTGTCAAAATAATAAAAAAACTACTTTTTTTGTAAAAAAAATGTAGCAAATTGCTTGCTATAGTAACAACTTGCTACAACTTTTTTGACCACACAGATAGCTCTGATACATGCTCTTCAATCCAGACCATAGAAGCAGCAGAGGAATTCATTTCCATAGCAGCATTTCTGAATACTGCTACTGCTCTACCTGTGCAATGGATCTACTGATTGTACCCTCTAACACCTTGCAACCAGGGTAGCTGCCTCTTTCACCCACCTTAGCTACAGTTTTGTTTAGTGTAATTTGACTGATAACTGAAGCAGTGGAGCCACAAATCTGCTTTATTCCAGAATATGAGCAGAATCTCCAAGAAGACTGAAAAGGTATGGTTTGCTGTATGTGTTTATGTGACAGGAGATGTCCTGACAGCATATAGTATATTTTGGTTTTGAGAGGATCAAACAGAGAATATTGCAGTTGTTGGAGAAAAGGTTACAGAGTAATTACTGGTCAACAAAGAATCTGCCAATTAGTCAGCATTTCCTTTTCTTAGTGGCACGCAGTCCTGCATTCTGTTAATGCTTACATTACTGAACCAAAGAAGTGAGCCAATGATCGGTAAGTACAAACTGAATGAAATATTAGCAGGAAGCAAAACTGTATGCAGTATGAGACGTGATCAGCCAAGAGGCAAATTACTGACCAAATGAGACACAGACCTAAAGCGCAATATCTTGCTTAGATGGGATCTGAGTACATGTACCCTCCTTCAGCATGTGATGTCTTAGCTTCTGTCTGAACCAAACTAGATTGTCAAGTTGTATGATATTATCTGGAATAGCATTGTCAAGTTGTATGATACTATCTGGAATAGTATTTGTGCAGGCTGGTGCCCGATGTCCATGCTGAGAAAAGGCAGTGTGGTACTGAGCAAGAAAACATCTTTGAAATGCTTGAACAATAATAATCCAAATCACTAACACTGAGGTACTTTGATGTGACTGAATCAGCCAAATTGCAAGCAAGTGCCCTAAAAATAGTATAGGTGCAGTGAGTCTGTATTTGGGTAAAACAGTTGCTTGTGGGTCAAGTGCTTATACAGAATGCCAGATAACATATGCTGAGATATAAAAGCTACCTATTATGGTACAAGGATATGAAAAACTCAATGAATATTTTTCTGTATGTATTTTTATAGGTATATGTATGTGTGCGTGTGTGTGTGTGTGTGTGTGTGTGTGTGTGTGTGTGTGTGTGTGTGTGTGTATATATATATATATATATATATATATATATATATATATATATATATAAATATCTACACACACACACACACACACACACACACACACGCATATATATGGGTCTCCTTCAAAACACCGAAAGACCAGAACATTGAAAGTGTTTTGAAGGAGACCAAAACAATGAAAATGCAGAACACCGAAAAGCACGAAATTCAAAATCCCGGTGTTACAGGATTTCGATTTAGCGCTTTTGGTGTTCCGCTGTGGGTGAGTATGCATGTGTAATTGTATTTGTGAGGGGTAGTGCTGTCTGTAAGTGTGTCTTGTGATGGTGATGTGTGTGTGTGTGTGTGTGCGTGTGTGTGTGTGTGTGTGTGTGTGTGTGTGTGTGTGTGTGTGTGTGTGTGTGTGTGTGTGTGTGTGAGGGACTGTAGTGTGTGGGTGTGAGTTTGCCTTGTGTGTCTGTGTGATCACGGAGTTAGAATATTAAAGTAGGGGGGTGTGGTGTGCAGGGGGGCTTGCCCCCCCCCGCCTATCTGTAGTGTAGGGTGGTGTGGTTGGTAGTTTGGGGCAGTTGTGTATGTATTTGTGTATGTTTTTTGTGTGTGTTATACTTACGTGGTTTTCGGTGTTGTGGGGTTTCGTTGTTTGGTCTCGGTGTTTTGGTCTTCGGTATTGTGAGGTTTCGTTGTCCTGAAGCAGACCCATATATATATATATATATATATATATATATATATATATATATATATATATATATATATATATGGGTGCTTTTTAATAAGCCATACATTGATGTCTCAGAATATCTTTATTAACTCATTGTACAAGACACCAGTTAGATGGCAAAGAATGTTCTTGAGACTGCAAAAGAAATGTTTGTTGGGAAAGGAAATATTACACCACAAAAATTGTCAGTCCTTTGTATCTACTAGTCCCCATGGATCAAACAGAGAATATTAGAGTGTTGTGAGCTGGATACTTTCATAGCTGTGTGTGACAGAAAATAAGTTTTTAGACATTTTGCATATAATGATCCAGAAATGAGAAAGCTTCAAAATGTGAAAGCAACTGGCTTAACAGACCAAATTTCATCTGTAAGGACAGAACTACATATTTACTTTTCATTTCAAGAGGAAATGAGCTGCATGTGAGGTCTGACATTACAGCAAATGAAATAGCTGTGAAAAGTCAATCAAGAAAAGAAATATATTTAGCATTGCCTCTGCAGGGTTTGAGATGTTTGCCTCGTAAATATATGAACTTAAGTTCCTAGAAATGTAAAACAAAAAGTAAATAAATTTGACTACTGAACAGCCATGTACTAATACTGTTGAAAATCTGAAGGGAAATGAGCATCCAAGCATGGTTTGTCAGATAATACACTGTAATAAGAGCTATCATAGTCACACTGTTATGGAGTTGACTGTCTACAAGGAGAAAAGTTCAGCTTGTTTTCCAACTGCATTTATTTTGTCTGTTTCTGCAACAAAGTTCACTGCTTAGTTGTTTCATTCTAGGGTACACAGCAATGATTCCTAGTAGTCAGATAAATGTTATGCAAGAAGACCAAACTGTAATACAAATAAAGTGTTAAGAGATCAGTAGGCAAGAAAATATATGCCTTTTTTCACCATTTAGTCCTTTCATTAGTGATGTAAATGTATGAGAATTCCAAGACAAATGTTTAATACTCTCTTAGCCTTTCTCTCACTAATGAACTTGATAAGATGATAGATCATACATTCTGCCCTTTTTCTAAACTGCTTGCTGTTGCAGCAAGCTGAGCAGGATAGACCAGAACCAGACTATATTCTATATTCTGTATTCTGTATTTTCCCTGACAACTGTCATCCTGTAAGATACCTATAAATTTTCAAGTAAGAAGAGAGCATAGTCTCTCCAAAATGTATATGCAACAGCCCTGGGGACTCTTCCCAGTGTGCTGTACCTGGTATAATTCCTAAGGTAAGTTCACAAGAGTATCCTTCTTAGGCATCCTGACCATCACAAATGATACTTCTCAACCCACAGGAGCACTGGCAGTACTCTAAGACATTTGGGGATTTGTGACCTCCTCCTATAAGCTGAAGTAGTTAAAGTGGGAATATCATTCTAGCCCATTTTTGTGACCTTATCCTATCGTATCAATTACAACCCCAATGGTCTGCACCCTAAGTGAAGCTGGAGACACATACTGACTGGTAAACTGACAGCTATATCACATAACCCAATTGTTTCTTCACCAACACAGATTGGTATAGTGCCTGTGGTAACTCTGCTGCATCCATCTGATGGACTCTATCTGATCTGTCCCACCTTCATTCATGAACAGGACCCTAAGATACTCCAACTCCTGCAGCAGGTGCACTGTTCTCCCATCACCTACAGAGTACTGTCATTAAAGGGGTAGGCAATCTTGTTGATAACGTCTGATCTTTTGTCCATGTCCCAATAGCAGTACAGAAATCCTTTTATATAGCCCAATTCAAATCAAATGGGATCTGCCCCCTAGACACATGAAGCATCCATTTCCCCTTACTCATCTTTTATTAGACCTGCACTGAATATAATGCCTTTTATTTGACAGACTTGCCAAAACATATCACTCAACTTGAAAGACCTCAGAGATTCTTAACTAAATAAATAAATGCACTCAACAACCCTTAGTTGTCTAAATAAAATAGCACATACCGTTTTCATTTTACATACTCCTTCATGGAACAGACCTAACCCTCCCTGAGCTCTTCTTATTCCTTCTTAATAGACTTTCATTGCTAGATTAATAAGGCACATTGGCATGCTAGATCTCTGTCTCAACTTACCCCAGCTTATTCCACACTTCTGAAAAATTTCCATTACTTGTCAAGCTGAGCAGTGTCGTTACCACATTCAGTGTGTACCTTGATAATTGTAAGGCTGCTCACAAGTTATTCCTCAGTCAATTCTGTCTTGCCCTTCCTTAATGTTGGAGGAAAGGTCTGAGTATGGGTTTATTGGCTATGTTTGTAATCGTCTGCAAATTGATTACATAATATTTAACAGTGAACTTACATTTAGAAAAAAAAACGGCAGCAACAAAACCAGAAACACTGACTGAAAATAAAAAAAATGGCTAAATACAAAATAAAAACTGGATACCAAGCAAAATAATAAACACATAAAATATTCCTTGCACATAAGCAAGCTTCCCTACACCTCCTATGTGGAGGTATTTTACTTCCTTCACTGTACAAACTCTATAGTTAAATAGCAATGGAGAAAAAGCAAACACAAAGAAGGAAAAGTACAGCTGCATTACAGCAGCACAGAACAGACTGACATAGTATCTGTTCACAAATGAAACAAGTTTAATGACACATCTACCTTCTAGCAATGACTCTACTTTCCATGGGCTTTTGGAACATATCAGCAATGTTTTATTAAGATTAAAAACAAACCAAGAAACAGTCCTAGTAATAGAAGTTTTTACATGAAAGGGAAGTTGGTACTTTAGCAGTGCTATTCCTGTACATAGCATTAAAGCACCCAATGAAAACATAGTAACAGGTGAACAGAATTAAGAGATGAAAGATTTCTTTCATCTTGCAATCTGTCCACCCACTGCAGTGTTTTCATGTTATGTTTGGAAGCTTTATATGCTTTTGCCAAACTGCACAAACTGTTTTCAGGTTTACAGTACTGAAACTGCTGGTAAGACAATATGTTCCCACCTGAGAATTTTGTCATTTGAGGCTAAGATGACTTTGTCAACAGGTGGCAACAAAGATGTGGCCCTTGTATCCAAACACTGGATATTGTCCAGGCATTGGCTCTGTACTAAAATATTGCCCATGAAATTACCATTAGTAGAATTCTTGACTCAAACTGAATGAATTTTTTTTCTAATATCCATAATGCAGACACTACTTACTCTAAAACAGAGAGTTCAACCAACATATAGCAGAGGCGTTAGGAAAGCACTAGGTAAAATCTGCCAAAAGACATTTCAAGCTACATGGTCATATGCATCCCTCATGGTAACAAAACTCATGTAGACATCATTGAGAAACTTTCCTGACCTCATCCAATATTTGTATAAAACGCATCCCAGTGGGGGTTCATTCTCAGAATTAAAGCTCATCACCTAGAAGCATGACACCAACACTACTTCTATAACCACACTTGGTGCACTGCTTGCTAACAAGTGCCTGGACTTGAGATGACCAATAGAGGACAGCTAGGCTCAGTCCATAAAAGCTACATGAAACACCCATGTGGGCTTATCACCCACATGCAAAAGGGTCCACTGGAAAGCTAAAATAAAAGGGTCCACTGGAAAGCTAAAATTAGCCTCTATTACAGTAGGTGCTTCATTAAGTACTTATGGAGGAAATTTATGTGGTCCATTCTGCACTCTCTCATTTTAATTTAAATTCCCCCACTAACAGCCTTTTCAGCCATTCAAGTATTTTCTCGCATTCCTCATAGACTAGTTAATTGTAGTAAAAACATTCACCACACTTAACTGCCTCAGGCTTCAGATTCTATCTTAGTCAGTATGTTACTTAATTTCTTTCCAATAACTCATTTCATAATATTTCAAAGTTCTTTTTTAGAAACGTACATTCAACTGCCTATTCAACTTGACCTTCAAATTTAATTTCCAACCTTCTTACACCAGCTGAATACCTAACTAGCATATACTCACTCTTTTCCTTTTTGCTTTTACATCTTTAACCATTTACATAAAAACTTAATCATTTCCATAATTCTTTTAGAATCTTTGTTTGCCCACAGATTCTTAGCTGTTATTTTTTCTCTCCTTGGTATGAGCCTCCATAGAATCATATAAGGCCTTGTTAAGATATGGCCCATAACGTTTATACCACTTTATCTCCCTGCTTTTCAGCTAAATTGTTCCTCATCTTATTCATGATAACTCTATATAAAAAGTAACAACTAGGATTTAAGTGAGGCATGATATACATGAATAGCCAATGAGACTGGCAAAGAAAAAGAAAAACATCATCAGCATACACTTTGTTGACCATTGCTTTACTGAGCTCCATGAAGTCATCCTCAAGAAACACATCATCATCATCATCATCACTACCAGTATTGTTCACTTTGCCTAGCACCCAAGTAATAGTTCCTCCATTCTCCATGACAGTATCGTTCTGTACTCTGGCCTTAAGAATTCTTTCCATCATAGCCATTCCTATGTAGATCCTCATCTGATCTTTCTATGTGTTTTCAATTACCACACCATTAAGAACTACAATCACAAAGCAAAACTTTTTTTTTTATTCTGAGTAAAAGAGAACATTTATTGCATAATTATTCCTGATTGCTCCTCCAGGTTTATCTCATGTTTATGTAAGTAATGTCCTGGTCTCTCTTTCGTGTGCAATGTCATCCTGCTTCCAATACTCCTCTCATTTCACTTTACATTAGCACTTCTTCTCACATCTCTTCACATTTCATTTCTCCTTATCAGCTTTACACACATCCAGCTCCTGAAATTCCCCATGCAGCAGCTCATTAGCTATCCCCAGCCCCCTAACTACCTCAGCATGTATCATTAATAACCCATAATTTCCACCTTGCTCACTTGGAGCTTCTGCCTCTGGACATGACCCTTACAACAATAAGATGCGTACTATCCGTTATGTTTACTGTCACTGATACCCACAACACCTCATTTACCATGTCACCACTATAACCACATAATCTACCTCCCAGGAGATATGAGATGCCTCACATTTAATGCCCATATGAACAATGATGCCAAGTTCATTTCACTTTCCATCCCCTACCCCATATTTTCCATCCTTTATATTGTCAGTTCAGTCCTCACTATCAGTCTAGTTTGTGTTTCTCCAAATAAACTTATACTAAATCACCTGACATTGTTGATTCAAGGCATATTACAATTCCTAAAACCAAACATCATTCTCATAAATCGTCAAGTAATACTAATGACTTATACCTTAACACTAAAAAATTCTTTGCCCCTTACTGTTTCCTGTATCAACGTATCCTTTAAAATTGTATATATTTAACAGTTTTATCATACTCAAATAGAATAGATAATTGTTACAATTTATAAGCATTTATATACTTCTGTATAAGCTTCTTTTACTAATATGCTTTATATCACTCTCTGCATTATTCCTAGCTTGCTACTATAATACCATTCACTTTGACCTAAAATAAATGATTTTTATAAAAATGCTTCTAAAACTTATAATAGCTCTAGCAAACTATAATGTCAAAATATCTATTACTTACGTCACATACATTTACAATAAAACAAGACACAGCCACATCCCTGCTTATGAAATGTTATCCCTAAAAGCTTCTATGAGACACTTTCTACCATAACATATTTTTTCTATGTGTGCGCCATCTAGATGTAACTCTCTTTTAACATTTCTTCATGACATACTACATCATTATGTAATGGTTCACCAGTTTTATTTGAGCATGATTCCAACACATTGTTTATACCAGTATTTCTCTGGAGTACTGTCACGGACATAGTTTTTATTTATTTAATTTTTTAAATGTCTCAATTCAGTATTACTTATTTCTGTAATTCTGTGGAGTTTTACTTCCTGAACCTCCACTAAAAACAGATCAGTATTGTCATTTGGATTTTGCAAGTACAAAACATAAACAAACACAAGTGGCCATTAACATTAGTCCGCCAGTGTATGTGTAGGGCATCTTTGGGTTAGTCTTAGATGTGCTGCATCACCTCAAATATAAATGGGAATAACCCATTTAGAAATTCTGAGTCACCTCATACTCCTACATGCACAATGAGGACTGGCAGAGCCCTAGATTCTTAAAGGTGACTTGGGGTTGCAAAACCGCTATGCTTTGGGATTTGACATTGCTGATGTATGCCACTGCAAAATCTCAAAACATTGTGGTTTTGCAATCTTAATGTACTAGTTCCCTGTAAAAATAACCTAGTTAACAAAACATAAAGAAAAACACATAAATAAATAAATATATGTATGCACGTATAAATAAACAAAAACTAACAAACAAACAACAAATAAATAAATGCCATTCTACAATATAATTTATGAATTGTCTTGCCTCTGGACAGGTCGTGAATGAAACCTCTTAACCGTACTTAAACAAATGACAGCATAAACAATATAATTGTGTGTGAGTATATAATTATATATATACATATGCATGTGCATGTAATATGGATATTTATCTATGTAAATTGAACTCATGCATTGTAGCCATAAATGTTTGAGTAAGTTCCCCACTTTCTGTTAGGGTAAAGGTAATATTATACAGACTGGTGAGTGTTTCATATTTGATGGACTTCAAGTTCAAAAGAAACATAAGGTCCTGATAACTGAGAGCTGGTGATTTGCACAGTAAGTAACTATTTTTATACTCTTGACATTTGTTGTGCTACATAAATCTACTACTGATATTTCAGAGTGAAGTGCTTGACACATCTGGGAAGATATTAATCTCAACAGGCATAAATTGAGACAGTCCCTGTAGTCTGACTGAGGCCTCCCATTACAACATGATTATTACTTAACAGAAATATGATCAGTGTCCTAGAATTCATTAATAAATGTATTGTAGTCCTCCTCAGACAATAGACTTTCTAACTCATATTGTTCATTATTTTGTAATTCCTGAGACGTAGGGCCTCATAAGAGCCCTGGGCAGGCATTAAGTACACATTAACACACACCTTGTCGGGCATTTATTGCTTGCATGGCCTTGCCCAATTTACAATGTTTACGAATACTCCTCCTGTGGAGATGTCACTGAGCTGTTTTACTTGAGGTTCATGAACAGCTTTATACTGCCTGTGCATATTTTTCTGAAGGCTAAGATGGGCTTGAAGTTTCACTGTGCTTATGTATTATATTTCATTGTTTGTGTCTAATATCAGTTGTTAGTCTCTATAATTTCCCTTTCTCTTTTTTATAGCAATAATAGCCTTGACTAGTGCATTTGATGATGTGTAAGTGTTTGAGTTGGTTCTGATAAACTGATGTCCTTGGGTTGTTACTACAGTGAAGCAACTGATTTGTAATAGTTTAGTCTGTGACATCATGCATTATTTTCCTAATAGCCACTTTTGCCTGTTCAAAGTTACCTGGAAGCCAGAGCTTGTCCACCAATTGATGGCTGCAAAGCCGAGAACCACTCCTGGATGGGATACCAGCATATTGTTTCCTTTAAACAATGCAATTTACTGCAGTAACTCTTTCCTTTGGTGTTATTTTATAGAAGCAACTGAGACATTTGTCATGATTTTGAAAATACTGCAAAAAGTATTCTAAAAGCATTTTAATAAGATACACAAATGGCAGCAGTAAACATCTGAAATGTAGCATAATGTCTTTTCCCAAAAAAAAATAAGTACTGAACTAGAAAACACAACAAAAATACCTCAGTGAAGAAGTCAAATTACTTACATAGTTGAATATAATTCACTGCTTCCAATTGGCATAAACTTTGTTTTGCTTATAAGAACAGTATTGTGATTTATAGCCTTTAGGTGTAATTAATACTGGGGTTACATGAGTCAGCAAAATGTATATACAGCTAAGTTTTAAATATTATTTTCAATTACTTGAAGGTATGTATATCACAATGCCAGATGTTTTTGTACCTGGGTTTTACTCTCCATGCATTGATATTTTGTTTTGAGGACATTTATTAAAACAAGCTCATATTTATGACATTGTACAAGTCTGTATTATACAAGAAATTATTCTTATAGCCTATTTCTACTGTGCTTAGCCAAATAATTCCCTAGAACAAAACCAATATACACAGTTGCAATATGAATCAGAGAAGCCAGAAGTGGTCAGGAAAAAAGTATCTGGGGTGTAGATAGCAAATCCCTGTATTATTACTTGAAATATCATAATTACGGTATGTTACATGTGATTATATTTCTTTCTCTGATTGAATTTCTGTAGTATGTCTTTTTGTGTTTACATTGCTGTCTTGCAATTGTTTAGTGTTGTTGTGTCTTTCAGATTTTCCCAGTTAGGGGTCGCCACAGCGGAAATCCGGTCCGCTAACGACTGGCAGTAGATTTTTACGTGCCAAGTTGCCGGCCCTGACGCACAACCTTCAATGAAGGTACGCCCATTCACGCATGTCTCCACACAGAAGATGCTCTAGCTGAGAATCGAACAGGCCAACGTCTTACTGTGAGGCGACAATGCTACCGCAGCACCACCACCGCAGTTGCAATTGTTTAGTGAGATATAGAATATTTTCTGGTTTATGATTTGAGCTTTGCTATTTACCCCCAAAACTTGTCACCTGTCATTTCAGCAGTAGGAATGTCATTTATTAAACAACAGATCCCATATGTGTTATATGAACATCACTGTTTCATTACCCATATCCCACATTAACAGCTCTTGTTCTCACAAAATTCGTAACAATTTCCCCAAGTTTCATGGCATAACTAATCCACTCATGTTATCTCACAATATTTTTACAACTGGTTTAATTCTGATTGAAAAATGATTACCACTGAACACGTCTATACACACATTTCTTGCACTCACGTAACAAGCCATGGTCAGAATTGGCTAGCAACTATAAAATAGTTTGACAGGAGAAAATTAGGAGAGATTTGCTAGTAAATGTCTAATCTGAGGTTGCACTAATCGAAACTAGAGTTTCATAATGCTGCTGTTAACCTTTTGAAATACATTTTCAAGTGCCTTCTCTGAAGTGCAAATAACATATCTGGCATGCTGCAGAAGACAGTATAATCCACGGCAGGGCTGAGAGGTTTGAATCAATGAAAGAAACACTGCAAGATCAAAGAGGAACATGTGAAACTTCCAAATTGTATCTGATGTCACTTCTGATTTGCAGATGCTAAATATAAATGTAAACCTCACAATCTCACTACTCTTTGTGGCATATATTTAGCCTGATGCAGGTATGCAATGAGATTTGCGGCAGAACATAACTATAACACATCAGTGAGTCTTAATTAATGATGTGACTGAAGAAAGACACTCCACATGGTGTGTTCAGGAGGAGTACTAAATACTTTATACTAACGTACAGCCCATGTACAGCCGAGGGACTGGAAGGAAGTAACAGCAAGGAGGTTATTAACACAGAGCATTTTGATCAGATCTAAGATCATAACCTGGTTATTATGTGTTTGAGACACAGATGCCAAGAAATTCACTTCAAGAGTGAATGCTGGCATCCACGTCGGGGACACATATCTAAAGGTTAGTCTTAAATCATATACATATATTTCAGCATTTCGGCAATATGAAGTGAAACTATATATATATATATATATATATATATATATATATATATATATATATATGGTTTCACTTCATATTGCCGAAATGCTGAAATATCTAATTTCAGCATTTCGACAGTATAAAGCCGAAACCATTAAAATACCGACACCTCACAACCACGAAATCACAATATTGAACACACAGCATACAGCACACAACACACAAACCATAACACCCACACCACAAAACACTGAAATACAGCACAACACCACACAGACACACACCTACACTGCACATATGCAGGGGGCAAGCCTCCCTGCACCCCCCACACTGCCTACTTATATATACTAACTCTGAGATCGCACAAACAGTAAAAAATCACACACAGCCAACACACACACACTCATAGCCCCACCTCACTACCCTGACCCACTCGTAAAAGTTACAGAAACACTCCCGCATACTCACTCACCTTAAACTGCAGACACCATCCCAGCCAAATACTTCCGTACAATAATGAAAATGCATAAGTGCAAATTCAACATAGTCCTATTCGAGATTATGCACTTTCATTATTTAGCGGTTTCGACTTCATGGACACGAATTGCTGAAATTCGATATTTCAGCAATTCGTATTTATGAAGTGAAACCATGTGTATATATGGGTCCTCTTCAAATTACCGAAACGTCAGTTCGCCGACACGGGAAAGAGGAACATGAAAGGACCGACAACGCAGTTGACCGACATGCTGAAATTCCGACAGCTGGAAGACCGACAAGGGGAACGTGTAAGCGCGACTTGGTAAGTATGCGATAGTGAGGGATTTTGGATTAGAGAGCAGACAGGTAAGTGTGCAATAGTGAGGGATTTAGGGTTAGGGTGTGTGAAAGGTGAGTGTGCGGTAGTGTCGGAGTTAGGGTTTGGGTAATGTAAGTGTGTGTTAGTGACGGGTTTATGTTTTAGGGTGGGTTAAATAAGTTAGGAATAGGGTGCAGGTAGGGTATGTGTCTGGTTCTGTTGGACCTTAGGGTTAGGGGTGGGTTAAGTGAGTTAGGGTTAGGGTGCAGGTAGGGTAAGTGTGCGGTAGTGTCGGACCTTAGGGTTAGGGGTGGGTTAAGTGAGTTAGGGTTAGGGTGCAGGTAGGGTAAGTGTGCGGTAGTGTCGGACCTTAGGGTTAGGGGTGGGTTAAGTGAGTTAGGGTTAGGGTGCAGGTAGGGAAGTGTGCGATAGTGTCGGACCTTAGGGTTAGGGTTTGGGTTAGGGCTAGTGGATATGTAATGTAGTGTAATGTGTTGTTTACGTTTAGTGTGAGGGTGTAATGGTGTTCGGTGTTTTGCGTTGTCGGTATTGTGTGTTGTCGGTTATTTGGTGTCGGTGGTTTGTGTGTCGGCGAACTGGCGTGTCGGTGTTCTAAAGTAGACCCGTATATATATATATATATATATATATATATATATATATATATATATATATATATATATATATATACACACATCTGTTTACAATGTAAATAATCTAAAATGTTGTCTGTTTTCCTACTGTGTATATCAACGTAAGATGTATAGTTTTATTGATGCAAGAAAGTTTGATTGGAAAATCTTTTAATAAAAAGGAGTTGAGATAAACAACACACCAAGGAAATACCATATAGAACCTTAGCTTCAAAAGTATTTATTGCTAGCATAAGCAATCAGCAGAAATCAGTATACACACACACACACACACACACACACACACACACACACACACACACACACACCACACACACACACACACACACACACACACAAAAAACAAAATGGCAAGTGAAGGATTATAAATCAGACCTATATATTATAAGTAAGTCTGCTAGGTGCAAGGTAAGACTTTAAAGAAAGAGTTATCACCATTAAAGTGACTATAAAATAATTATTGAGGATCAGCATTGAAAATAAACACGTGGCCACTGTTTCACAGTCTGAGAAATGAGGTTTTTAATATCCACATCTTCCTGTATGGTCAAGTATGGGAACATGAAAGGATCATGAACAACATAATGTCATCTCTCTTCTCCTTTCCTCTCTTCTTCAGGCAGTGACTAATTGTTTTAAACACAGCTTCACAGGGTCATGGGCAGCCTCTTGCTTACTGCCTTAAGCACACTGATAATACCTTGCTATTTCAACAGCAAAAATTTGGGTAGGGAAGAAAAGTGGTACCAAATCACTGCCTTCCTGCACTCAAAAGGCCCAGCGCACTTAATTTTATTGCTATCACATTCTTCTGATTTTAGACACTTAACATTGACAGTATTTCTGTAGACCTTGCTGACTTTTGGAGAGCTTTTCAGTTGGAGTCTGACCTGGCTCTGAGAGGGTAAGTGTTGATGGCATATCATTTCCATCTTCTTTTTACTGCATTTGGCAGATTTTGTAGTCCTTCATGAGATGTAATTGTTATATTCCATGGTTTTAAAGGCCTCTGCAGTAACTGCTCCAAGCATAGATAAAATAATGCTAGAAACATACTCTACTGTAATGTCATGTTTCAAGAGGGAAAACATAAGATACCTGCTCAAACTGATGAATGTCAGTAAGATAAAGTGTCCTGGGCAACCATCTGTCACCATTTCAGATTTCCCAGGTGTTCAGAACTAGGATATTGTAATGGTTGTAGACATAAAAGGCTCCTCCACTTCTGAAACCCACCTTGAATGCCTGATGTTCAAAAACAGTGTTTAACTACTGTCACTAGGTACTGCTTAAAGCTCCCTTAAGGACTCTTTACATATGTTACACTTTCAAATTTTGAAGTGACTTAAAATGTCCAGAGACTGATTCATTTCAGCCCCATAAAATGTCCAGAGACTGATTCATTTCAGCCCCATCTGTATAATCATGATCAGTGTTCAAACCGGACTTTCCAGCTGCTAAGTTAATTCAAAAGCTCAAATCATGGCATGCCAGACATGGCATGTGTTATTAGTGTTCTATGTATCTATAATCTCTAAAACAAAAAGTCAAAGGTAGGGGGAAGCTGGTAAAGTACTTTCAAGAAGAGGAAAATCTCTCTCTAATTTCCGACAGGTTGTGATTGCTATAAAATCACAACCTTGAAGAAAAAGGAAATACTTCCTTGTTTTACAAATAATGGGAAGTTCTTCCCCGTAGACTGTTAACGTGTGACATACCCTCTGTTTAATACCTTCCTGCCTGCTTAGTGTACAATACAATACCTAAACATATTAACACTTTTTCCATCTTGCTTTTACAGTCTGCAACATCTGGAATAAGCCTACCATAACACTCCCTTTCACTGGAATGTGTTCTGTACATTTTGTATATTATACGATAATTACATAATCATCTTTTTAATTTATTTTACGGATCTTGCGACCAAAGCACTGGTGAAGATGGGACATTAGCCTGCTTTTCACCTCTGTCACCAGCCTTTTAGCACTATGTGTCCAAAAACAGTGTACCAACTACATTGTGTTCATAGATAATGAACCCAGCACTACTAATTCCTACTCTGAGAAGTGTAAATACATAATTAATCTGGAGGCTTCCCTCATACATAAAAAATTGCTCTGTGAGCTTCATTTACCTCCTTCTCAGTCCTTCCCTACTCACATCAAAATGTCTTATGCTGAAGTTGTAAAAAAATCACTCAAAGTTTTCTAGAAATAAGACTAAATCAAAACACCGCAACCTCTGAAACACAACATTAACAAAATGTTTAAGTGATAGATAACTTTGTTGTCAAGCACAATAACTTGTCACTCAATAGGCTGGAAAAGGCATAGGATAGGAAGATTTGCCTTTCAGGCTCCATGATTTCTAATACTACAAGGACCCTAAGGTCTATGAGGATAGGATGAGTTGTCTTTCAGGCTCCATGACTTCTAATATTACAAAGACCCTAAGGTCTATGAGGATATGATGATTTGCCTTTCAGGCTCCAGGATTTTTAATATTACAAGGACCCCAAAATCTATGAGGATATGATGAGTTGTCTTTCAGACTCCATGATTTCTAATATTACAAGGACCCTAAGTCTATGAGGATATGATGAGTTGTCTTTCAGGCTTCATGGTTTCTAACATTACATGGGCTCTAAAGTCTATGAGGATATGATGAGTTGTCTTTCAGGCTCCATGATTTCTAATATTACAGAGACCCTAAGGTCTATGAGGATATGATGAATTGCCTTTCAGGCTCCATGATTTCTAATATTACAGGGACCTCAAGGTCTATGAGGATATGATGAGTTGTCTTTCAGGCTCCATGATTTCTAATATTACAGAGACCCTAAGGTCTATGAGGATATGATGAGTTGTCTTTCAGGCACCATGATTTCTAATATTACAAGGACCCTAAAGTATATGAGGATATGATGAGTTGTCTTTCAGGCTCCATGATTTCTAATATTACAGAGACCCTAATATCTATGAAGATATGATGAGTTGTCTTTCAGGCTCCATGATTTTTAATATTACAAGGACCCTAAGGTCTATGAGGATATGATGAGTTGTCTTTCAGTCTCCATGCTTTCTAATATTACAGAGACCCTAAGGTCTATGAGGATATGATGAGTTGTCTTTCAGGCACCATGATTTCTAATATTACAAGGACCCTAAAAGATATGATGAGTTGTCTTTCAGGCTCCATGATTTCTAATATTACAGAGACCCTAATGTCTATTAAGATATGATGAGCTGTCTTTCAGGCTCCATGACTTTTAATATTACAAGGACCCTAAGGTCTATGAGGATATCATGAGTTGTCATTCAGGCTCCAGGATTTCTAATATTACAAGAACCCTAAGGTCATGACAAGGCAGTGGCAGATGTCGGAGAAAAATGACATTAGATGTAAAGCTCTCATGGACAAACAGAGACACATGTCAGAAGTTTCCAGGAATGCTACAAATGCAGGGAAGTCACTGGTCAAGAGTGGAAGCCTCCTTCACCCTGACTGATGCCTAGATATAAAGAAAAGGCAATTTGTCTCAATATAATTTTCTGAATAATTGCCGTCATTCCAGGAGATCCAGTATGTGTCAATATGTGATATGTTGTTTGAAAGTCCAGCTTGTAGAGTTGAGGAAGTCCTGTAGGTCTTATTCTGTCATCTGTGTACTACCTAAAGTCTTTGCTAGCTCAAAGCCTTGTTAAGACAGAGTTCATCTGATAGATGTTCAATATAATAAACATAGAGGTTTCAAAATTAGATTATATTATGGTGGGTGTTGTCAATGTACAAATCTCAGCAATAAATTACCTGATCTTGAGGCACTCCTGTATTTGGAAAACATCCATGGCTAAGAAGTAGGGTGACATCCATGTCAGACAAGTCTGGGTGGCACAGTGGTGCAGCGGTTAGCATTGTCACCTCACAGCAAGAGGTTCTCCGGTTCGATTCTCAGGTGGGGTGCCTTCTTTGTGCAGTCTGGATGTCCTCCCTGTGTTCACAAGGCATTGCTCCTTTTTCCTCCCTCATTCCAAAGGCATGCATCTGGAGTGTTTCTCCTTGGGCCTCCTCAGAAAATCGGCTCTGTCCCAGTTGGGCTTACCCAGTAGACAAATGTTAAATAAAAAAATAAATAAGTACCTGAGACTTGATGAAAATGAGGAAACATTCACTATATACAATATGCTTGCACTTCTCAAGTCTTCAAGTTTAGTAGCAACTGTGTCGGAGCCTCCCTACTTGTCAAGAAATATATTAACACTGAGTAGCTCTCTAGGTATCTACACACTGAAATCATTAAATCACATATCACGCTAGATGGGATTAATTATCACTTGTCCCGGTCCCCTTCAATAAACACACCAAACCAAATGACATTTGATGACCTTTATTAAACTTCCATAAAATAACTTTATTGACCAATATTTTAATTTATGATTCACGGCATGAACATCCATATAAGCATTAGAGCAGTGTAACCTTGCTCACCCTAACCAAATAAGCAGCATCCTCACACCCTCTTGATTACTTTTACTTAATTGGAAGTGTCCCACCACTCACTTTCACTCCCCACCTCACTGAATTAAACATCCAACCCCCTTTTACTAGGGTAACATAAACCTACTCACCCCAACCAAATATGAAGCATCCTCACATCTGCTCGCTTTCTTTTACTTATCAGTTGAATAAAAAACAAGGAAACTCACTGAAAACACAAACGGAACACCACTGCAGCCAGAACGATGTAAAAGAAAAGAAACGCAATTTATTTAAAGACCAAAACAGCGTTTTCGCTTCCAGAAAGAATTCTTTTATATAAGTTTTACAGGGCATACTATGTATTTGTATTTACCCGCTCTCCTTGTTATTGTTGCCCTTTTAAGTTTCATCGTTGCCCCTTTAAGCAACCTTGTGGCGCTTGTGGTGATGTTGTCAACAAGCGCCAGTTATTTTGTTTTAAATGCATTAGGTTTTAATCCTTTCAACTGCTGATGAAGCTTCTGGCTTTCTGGAAGCGAAAACGCTGTTTTGGTCTTTAAATAAATTGCGTTTCTTTTCTTTTACATCGTTCTGGCTGCAGTGGTGTTCCGTTTGTGTTTTCTTTTACTTATCAAGCAGGGTCCCGGTGCTCACTTTCATTCCTCATATCACTGAATTAAACATCCAACACCAGAGGGGGGGGGGGCAGAAGAGGGACAAGCCTGCCCCACTTCTCAGCCTAAACACCAAAACTATAAAATACTCTGCAATCCTCAATTTTCATAAAGGAGGGAGTGAGAGAGGATCGTTAGCAAGTTCATACCAAAATCTGATCCCTTACCCAGTTACACTCACACATAACAAGATAAGCCTCTCCTCGCTCTTGCCTCATTTCCTCTCAGCCCTCTTACTTCCAATTTAACCCTTCCATAAGACACTTTCTTCCACTGTCATTCTTAACTCCCATTAATATACCTACCTAACCCACACTTGAAGATGTCCCTGGACAAATTGGTTTGTTCCCAAACCTCATTTGTCCTGCTACCCTTCAGTAAACACAACACACCAAATGACATTTGACAACCTTTACTAAACTTCCATAATATAACATCACTGAACAATATTTTAATTTATTATTCACAGCACGAATATCCATATGACAATTTACTAGGTCAGCAAAACCTCGCTCACCCTAACCAAATAAGCAGTGTCCTCACCGCCCTTCGCTTACTTTTACTTATCAAGCAGTGTCCTCACCTCCCTTTGCTTACTTTTACTTATCAAGCAGTGTCCTCACCTCCCTTTGCTTACTTTTACTTATCAAGCAGTGTCCTCACCTCCCTTTGTTTACTTTTACTTATCATGCAATGTCCCGTTGCTCACTTTCATTCCCCAACTCATTGAATTAACCACCCGACATCAGAGGGGGAACAGAAGAGGGACAAGCCTGCTCCTCTTCTCCGCCAACCAGTCTGATACAGGCTGTTCCCCCTCTTTCACTCCAAAACCTAAACCAAACCCTCCAAAAACAAACTTAAGCGTACATTAAAAAGGTCCAACCAAAATCATTCAGGTGTACTTCATCCTCTCTGAACCAAACTGGATCTCTATCATCAACATCTCAGTGCCCTATCATATAAATACCTACAGCAGCCAGTTACCTAACTAACCTAAAATTAACAAACCGATGAGACCTCTCCAAAGCCAAAATTGTGGTACTACCTCCGACCACACGCTACACATACAAGGGTATAACTTCTTCAAAATAAACAGATCTTCACTTATCCTGACTACCAACTGCAGCTTCGGAATTATTCCCAGATTATTACCTGCCCAATAAACCACCAGCACTCTAAGAAGCCCAAAGCCACCAGAAAGAATACAAACCCCAATTGTGGGCCATCTGGCCTAACTGCAGCCCCCTTTTCTGTCCACTGAATTTAATAATGACCAAAATTTGAAATTTCATTTTCTATCAGAAGAAAAATTAATTCAGTTATCTAATATGAGACAAGAACACATTTGATGACCAAGTCACCCTCTTAATGACTTCAGTTGATCTGTCTTACCTCTCTAAATCCGATACCCTTCCGATGCAAAGAAAATGAGTGGAAAACCTCTCACCCGAAAAACTAACACTTAAACTCTCTTCATCATGTATACAATCTGATTACAGAAGATCACCTTGCCCCTTACAGATCAAAACAACGTCATGAGGACTCCCAACATGATACCACAGCAACATCTTAGCCCAACCATCCAGAGACAACCAATCATTCCTGTCCTTTCCCAGTACTATCTGCCTGTCCATCCCCAAATGATCCATTTTAAATCTATATAACCAAATGTGCACAGAAGCAAAATACTGAAACATCTCGCCAAACTAGTGACCCCCAACAATTCTAACACTTAACAGCTCCATAATACATCCATAAACAAACATCACACAACATATAGTCCAAAGAACCATCAATTACCAATAGTAGTCCCTGCAAGAAAACCTTAAAAACCTGTCTTGTCAATGGCCATCGTCTGTTAGTCTTCAATCTATCAACCCTACCCCAACCCTTCAACATACGAACCACAGTCCAAGATTTAATGAAATCTCATAACCCTGCCACCCATGGAACTATACTAGTCGCAACTAAGTCTACCTGGACTGAATGAACTGCTGTTCCTCATTCCCAAGCCTGAACCAAATATTTCAAACATGATCTTTCCAACCAAACTCCTTCCTCAGGCAGCAGCAACATCAGTTTACCAAAATCTTGCAATGTCCTACCATACACCTTCCTTTTAAAAGCTGCCTAGGATTCCTGTACCAAACATTTGATTCCCAATGCAGCCTGATCTGGCTAGTACCACTGCCAGATTGCCAGAATGAAAATTAAACCTTTTCTCTCACAAAATCGGATAAAACTTCAACGCAAGCCAAATTGGAACTAAATCCAAGCAAGCAATATCCTTCATCCAGTCACCCTCCTATCTTGCTGGCCAGCAAGTAAGAAACCATTCCACCCAAAACATGCCCCCATCCCAATACTTCCTGCCGCATCAGTAAATGATTGCAAATCCCCTTGAACAACTCAATCCGCATGCCAAGAAAAAAAACACACCAACTTAACCCTCACCCAATGATGTTTGTTTTTCACTTTTTTTTTCTTTTTTTCCTTCCCGTGTTTAACAAAAGACCACAAACCCATACAAGACATGACCCAAATGAACTGCCCGACATGCAAGATTCAGGGAGCCTGAAGAGCTCCTTGACATCCTTAATCTACACCATGTCCTTTTCTTTCAAGTGCATAACCTTTATATCTGGTAAACAAAACAAACTATGGCCTGCACCCATTAGCAATCCCAGTACATGGTGCCTTGCTTGGGCCTTCTAACTTTTGCCTAAACAACAAAACATGCAGTTCCTCACACTTCCAAAAAGCACAGACATACCTTCCAATGCTCCATCAAACCCTTCACCTACTTTTAAAAGACACCCTGATACTATACCACCTTCCAGCTGCCCACCTACTGCTGCCAAATCCAATGGAGAGTATTGCTAAACATCCCAAAGTAGCACAAGCCACAGAGCATCCCATCAACATAGCCTTGTCAAAGTAAAACTTAAGTCAAACTACCATGCCTGTCCATGGCCACTCTTCCTCCCAAACCTTTGTAAACTCCCAAATGACCTGCATTGCATCAACCAAAGATGCATAAGTGACTTTTGCATCATCTTCCAAAATCAAAATCATTCACAGAAGGGAAGCACACACAGACACACACACACAGACACACACACACACACACACACACACACACACACACACGCACACACACACACACACACACACACACACACACACACACACACACACACACACACACACACACACACACACACAGCCTTAAAGCTGTTTAAGGGAGGAATATGAAATTGGCTCAATAACCTAGCCGTCCACGATACCTACTCCACCAGGCCTTCCAAAATTTCTTCCTTCCCCTGCAAGGAACACAGATTACTACAAATTGATCCCACCCTTCTCACCCTTGATTTAATAAAAAATCCCTCAAAAACCCATCTATTAATTCATCTGCAAAAGCTGAATCAATAAATGCCATGAGCAGCTGATGAAATACCTGTATGCTAATGGGAAAATGCATCCCCAGGTCTTTCCCTTTAACCCACAAAAGGGCACCCCCATTCTCATCACCAAAAATTCCCCCTACCCCAAACTCAAATTAACCAATGCACCTTCCCATCTGCCACCTATACAGCAGAATGCATACTCACACACTTCACTGTTATGACTCCACCCCACCTGTGGATGACCCTAAACTCCTCATAATAAAACCTAAACACCTGCGTCACCCTACCCCTGATGTACCTCATCCTTACCTGTCTCCACACTACTACAAAACTGCATCAACTCTGGCAGGCCTAATGAGCACCTAAGAATGTATCACTACCTGCGACATCAGTACGCACTGCTCCAGTGGCTGGAACATCCACTGCAGCCACATCCATCACCTGTCGAGTCCTCTTCTTTCAGCCACCAGCTGATGCAAACCCTACACTTCCATCATCTACAAAAGAAAAGACATCTGTAAATCCACTGAAAAAGAGGGAATTCCTCTAATCAGAACATTGCCCAGCTAACAAGTCTACATTTACCATGGATACCTCAGTTACAAATACATCCCTGTTTTAGGCAGTTAAGTTAAGTAATACAACACTGTTTAAAGAGAGAGACAGAGTGCAAAGCCACGGGGTGCATTGTGCACTCTGCTCCTGTAGCTCCTGAAGAAGTGTGTCCTTGAAGCACACAAACATATGGTGATAAAACTAATATCTGCTCTATGAAACCGTCAAAGGTTGCAGCTAGAGTGTTACTACCTGGAATATACTAAAATTAGGGGATGACTAGATAACACATTCTACCCTTTCTGTATTCAGCCTATGGAAACAAATTCAATGCAATATCTTTGCTTTACCATCCACAAAAGCTACATGCCTTCCCCTCACCCTCTGAAAAGTCCAACTTAAACCAGCTTCAAATTCTCCAAAGGGTATTTCCTTAAAGTTAAAGCTAACTATTCATAGCTCTCAACCTTCTGTTGTCTAAATGAGGGACTCTAACTCTCATAATGTGGGCAAAATGTGTTACACTTATCAACAACTTGCTACCAGCTTCAGCTAGGAAGCTCATAGATTGGTTAAAATGTGATATTTTTGCTTAAAGAATAGTTCTTTTAATGAATTACTACAATTTAGTTCTAAATACCATTCATATCAGTAAAAATTGCTAACACTGAATGTGTGACAGCCCCCTTTCAATGTGGAACTTTGAGCAACATGAAAATTTTTAGACCCCAAATGAAGAACATCCCTCGTAATGAGGTACACTTGAGATGTATTTAAATATTGTTGGCATTTCTTATACTACTGTCTCCCACTACTAAACTCCACACATTTTTATAAAACCCTATTAAACATCGATAAAAGTAAATACTTCATAAAATGTTTAAGCTCAATACTTTTCCAACACTTCCCTGAACTCAGTATTCTAAACTTCTACTCCTCCTTCGTCTTGCACATGTATCCTACAGCTGAGCTTCTGAACCCTTCCTTAACACTTCTTCTTTTCTGATTTGCGAGAATGTAAACTGTTGAAAGATATGACAGAATGTCTGCACACTAGAATTAATCCTCTGCCCTCTTTACAAAAAAAAAAAAAAAAAACACAACCTTTCCTCAGGGTAACAACATGAAGACAGAGACGTGTTTTGATGATGACAACATAAAGATGCAGACTAAACTGTCCAAGACATGGGGAAAGCCAAAATGTTGCAAGCAGACAGAAGAAGATATTTGTCAGCAAGTCGAATTAGATAATTGATCTGTTATAACATGCAGGTAATGATGGTCTAGAACATATCACCTATGCATCCATGTTCAGCCTGCAAATGAATCTGCTCAGATGTGCTCTATATGTTAAACAAAAGTTTTGATTGACTGCTTAATCATCGGAAAAAATCAGCCACTTTGCTAAAGCCATAAGGTGGGATGTAAAAGATCGGATGCTCTTGTCCTTGTAGTATCCCAGTTTTGTATTGTTAGACAGTCTCACACCTCCACTTGCACAGTCTAGAGTGGTGCCCACCTCTGACTCAACATTAATGTGCACTTCCATTTTGTAGAGCACCATGTTAGCTGTGCGCCACCAGAACCCTGCAATAATAACCACGGGAATGTACCCGAGGTTCACCACAACCAACGGCCGATCCAGGAGTGAAGCCATAGCCCTCAACGTCTTAGTCCAAGAAACCTGGACAAAGCCTGATGAATTGGGAGACAAACGACAAATAATAGTGACTGAGTGTAATTACTGTGCCTAAACTTAGAAAGTGGCTAGAATAATAAAATTGTGATGCATACCCCTCCCTGAATTCCATTGTCATGTCAATTATCTATTGACTATGAACTGAAGTTGTTGCCAGACAACCACAGGGTTTATGAGGTGCAAACAAACCATAAGAGGCAAAATCCAGGCTGTCTGTAAAATCTTGGCATGTGAGTATTATGCATACCCACTGCCTCATCCATGGAAGAGCTCCTTCAGCTGTTGCGCAATCCACGGCCATTACTTGTGGCCATCTTTTAACATGCCAACATGCTGGTACAACATGGGAGCCCATTCAGCCCTGAAACAAGCTTTTCGAGTGTTCCAGCCACCATTAATGCGGCCAATGAACTCCTCACAAAATGACTGCATCTTATTTATTTATTTATTTTTTTATAAATCTCACCAACAAAAAACAGATAATAACATTCAATAAACCCCTAGAATGGCAGCCAAGGAAACAAAATAAAATGATTTTGCACTTTCATTCTATATTGATTTGCAAAACTTCATCAAAAATCAACCTTTTCATTATTTTAGCTCCAACTCTTTCCTTTGTGAAGGCAAGACTAATGAAAAAGGCCATGGACAGCCCCTTGCACCAACAACAGCACCCTTTTTTTAAACAGGCATAGACAGCTAGTCTGCTATAAACCAAAGAACAATTGCAGCTCCTTACTCAAAACCATTATACCACCAACCCACATAAACCTCCAGACGATGGAAATAGTAAAAAAAAATAAAAATAATAAATAAAACAACTCACCTAGTACCGACAGGAAATCTCAGACATAGAACCTGTCACAGCAAGGTCACACCAAAATCTGATCCCTTACCCAGTTACGCTCACACAAATCCAGTTAAACCCATCCTCATACTTACCTCATTTCCTCTTAACCCTCTTACTTCTAATTTAACTCTTCCATCCCTACCACATGAATTTTCTTCCACTGCCATCTTAACTCCCATTAATATACCTACCTAACCCACACCCGAAGATGTCCCTGGACAAATTGGTTTGTTCCCAAACCTCATTTAATAGCTTGTTAAAGAACTTCTTTTTTCCCGATGGCAAAGTAAGATTCCTTTATATTCTAAATAATCACCTTATTAGGAAAGTTTCCATTATTATGGATGACACTAGCTATTCTCCAATAAACTGAGACACATATATCTCAAGTGTACACTACGCACAAACATTTCTACACTTTATAAACAAAAACTTCCTGGAGCAGTTGTTGAACAAAGCTACTAGAGAACACAGCATTCATGGCGTGAATCTTGCAGCTATAATACCCTTTTGTGCTACTCCTCCGGTATCTTCTTCTCCAGTGAAAGCCTGAACTTGTGTGATTCTTTTTGAACACCCAAATGCTTCCACAGCAAACCAGAAGAAAGTTTAAGGTCTGCAAACATGTCAATCCCATTCTAATCTGAGAGGAAATATCTAAATTCTCTAATGATTGTACCACCCCTAACCTTGTTACAACAGCAAGCTTCTATAAGGAATTTACAGTCATTTAGAAAAATGCATTAAAGCTACCAGTTTCCACAAGAACCAAGCTTAATGGGAAATACAAAACTAAACCAACCTCACCACCATAAATAAATTCTAAAAAAGGAAAGAATCTCTGCATATTATATACTGAAACAAAATATGTCTTCTGAAAGAAAACATCCAAAGCATTATCAGGTCCAATAAATGATCCCATGAACTTGGGCTAGCCTCTGAAGCCAAATATAATTATAAATCATCTATGTTAAAATACCAAGAAACAATACCCTACATTGTTCTGAACTTCTGGTGCCTCCTATTTTGACCTAGTAAAAATTATGAACTATCACTGAAAATAAAATCAGTGCCAACTTCACTAATGAAACTTCTATCCAAAGCCCTGGAATATCTAAATTAATCACTCTCCTAATTGTCTCCGAAGATCATTTACTGGAAGTACTATCAGAAATGCCAAAAATACTTCTTCCCTAGGACCAGACAAAATACATTGTTGCTTAATAATAGTGTTAAACCTGCCTTTGCAGACCAACTCATTAAACTGTTACAACCTATGTTTGGCTACTGGTTTCATGCTTAATGAATGCTACACTGTAGTGCTGTCCTTCCATAAGGATGGTCTTACAACCAACCCAGGTAATTACAGACTAATCTGCCTTCCAAGCCTCAATTGCAAAGTAATGAAATGCATTACAACTGGCCTTATAAACATGACATTAAGAATATTATTAGAACTCACTCCTAACAGACTGTCTCTGTGAAGGATAGATCCTGTCTTCTGAATCTGGTAACCTTCTTTAAAAGGATCATGGAGGCTGTAGATAGTGGCCATGCAGTACTCACAGTATATCTTCACCTGGACAATAGCATCAATGCCATTCATCATGTTGGCATGATGCAGAAGTTAAATTCTTTAAAAAAAGTAACCCATATGTGGTAAGATGGATACCAAACTGTATGAGATGCAGAACCCAGATAATATGATCTGGAGGTGCCTCATCAGAAAATATAATAAAAATGAGCAGTGGTATCCCACAGTTATAAAATTTGTCCTGATACCTCCCAGTTGTCACCACTCGCTTATCACGTTATCATCAACCCTACTCCTGGCTTCAGTTTAGTTTATACAGCCCTGTTTTCATTCCCTCTGGTGAACACAATTAACAATATTCAGTTCTTGTCAAAGCCTTCAGTCCCCAGTCACTGGGAAACTATAATGTTATTACATAGTTATGTGTTTGTGTTAGGGGTGGATAGGCAAGACTCTCAGGTTTTACTTTTTGTGAACTCATCAAAAAGCTTATCTTAACTGTGCAGCTCTTTATCTGCTTTATTTATTTTGCATAGCATAACTGCAAGCAGTATAGCTAAATAAAGAGTACACAGTTTAGTGAACAGTAACAGTTTAGTGATTTCTACTAAATCTTAGCAGTCGAATAACATATTAACCTTACTGTGTAGTAAAGCAGTCTCAGAATAAGTATGTATAACTATCACAGGTTGCAGTAATGTACAGCACCCATTAAAAGTTTCGGACTTCATTGTTTAAAATGAATCTACTAATTGCATCACATACATGTCTTTTATAGCAGGTCAGAAAACAAGCACTTAGCTAGCATTCAGAAATATACACAAAATAAAATATGAAATGAAATGAGCAGAAAACTCTGTTTACTAAAGTTTTAGATTTGCATTGCTCATATGTTTTTCTGCAAGGCAGTAGTAGGTGAGGGTATAACATTCCTGAAATGCTACCTTTCTCTGAGGATAAAATGTACAGGTGAAACTAATGAATGACTCTTTGAGAGCTGTTGTGAGTACAACTGCAATTTGAGATGGAATTTGACAAAGATCATTGAAACTTCCTGTAAGCACCCTTCCCCAACCCCCGCAGCCAAAGCTAGGGCATGCTCAGAAACTAGACTGAAAATGTAAAAAAAGACCAGAATCAAAACAAAAAATCTCTGTGACTGTGCCTTTAATCTATGGAGAGTTGTATCATCACATTTGTTAGGCAAATCCTCCCCTAATCATAATTTAAAACAACACAACAGTACAGAAAATAATTGGTCAAAGACCTAGAAGCTTAGAATAATAATCTCCTCTTTTTTTTGTCCATCATGTGATAATGATTGTTCGGAAACCCTTTTACTTAGCTCAACTCAATGTTAGCCTAGTAATCTGCTATGAACCTATATCTTCCCTTTAAGGGTAGAAAATTGGATAAATTCTGGGTAAAACTGGCTAGGCCTGTAAGGGCTCTTGAGCCATTAGCCTAGTAATCTCCTATGAACCTATGAACTAATTGATAAAGGAGTATCGTCAAGGTCTAAATGCACCAAAAGTAATCACAAAGTCAATAGATCATCAAGGTCTAAATGCACCAAAAGTAATCACAATGTCAATAGATCATCAAGGTCTAAATGCACCAAAATTAATCACAATGTCAATAGATCAAAGTCTAAATGCACCAAAAGTAATCACAATGTCAATAGATCATCAAGGTCTAAATGCACCAAAAGTAATCACAATGTCAATATATCATCAAGGTCTAAATGCACCAAAAGTAATCACAATGTCAATAGATCACCAAGGTCTAAATGCAACAAAAGTAATCACAAAGTCAATAGATCATCAAGGTCTAAATGCACCAAAAGTAATTGCAAAGTCAATAGATCATCAAGGTCTAAATGCACCAAAAGTAATCACAAAGTCAATAGATCATCAAGGTCTAAATGCACCAAAAGTAATCACAATGTCAATAGATCAAAATCTAAATGCACCAAAAGTAATCACAATGTCAATAGATCATCAAGGTCTAAATGCAACAAAAGTAATCACAATGTCACCAAAAGTAATTACAGTGTCAGTAGGCACAAAAAGGAAAGTTTTTTACATGGTATATTTATCAATGACATTTACAAGAAAAAAAAAACAAAACAGTGGAGAATTTGGATTACTTTTTTCTCTTTGTTTTAATTGTTTATACGCAATTTTTCCCCGGTTTTCGTCTTTTATGTTCAGCTTAATGTTAAGAAGTTATTAAATCAGGAACTTAAAATCTCTGTAGACAAGTTTGTGAAAGAGTCCAGTCAAAGGGATTTGGGAAAGCGTAATCAGATCTGTGAAATTCAGACTTAAATTACTTACTACAGATCTCTTTGTTGAAAGTCAAGGTTTATTTAAATGCTTATACACTTTACAACATGTTAGTAACTATAGATTATATGAGTGTCATTTAAGTGAGAAAACATTCAAGTAAGCAAAAGTGAGTTATCCTCTACTTTTTGCCTGTGTGCTGTCTTTCCATTGCTTTGGCAATGCCCCTTTTGGGATTTAGGATGCATTGTTTTGTTGGCAATCCAAGATCCTTATCAAAATAAATCTTAAAAGATATAGCAAGTTGTTGTGTCTTTCGGCTTTTCTCAGTTAGGGGTCGCCACAGTGGAACTCCGGTCCACTAATGATTGGTAGTTGATTTTTACATGCCGAGTTACCAGCCCTGATGCACAACCTTCAACAAAGGTACGCCCATTCACGCATGTCTCCACGCAGAAGACGCTCTAGCTGAGAATCGATTAGAACTTAAGGAATCCTGAGAAGCTGCTTGGTATCAATAAAATTGTCTTTACTTAAAAGATATAGCAAGTAAAGACAATTTTATTGATACCGAGCAGCTTCTCAGGATTCCTTAAATTCCACATAGAACTGATCCTCGGGAAGGAAATGCAGTAAAGTGTTGACCAAATTACATGCAATATGAATGAAAAGTGAATGAAAATTTGCAAATAACAGGTTTACTTTTTATGACCAAAAGCCTTTGATTGAGCTTGGAGGAGGCCTTATTAAGTCAGACGTTGAATGACATATTAAAGGACCAGGAATGAATAATCCCTAGCTTTAACTATAACTAAGAATCACACTTATTTTAGAGATTTCATACTGGAGTCAGGGAAAAGGAGAAACAATTAATTTTTGAGAATGTATTTTAACTACTAACATTTTAAAATAGCCTTCATGGCCTGAATGAGTTTCTTGTACTGAGAAAAAGATAGTGATCCTTCTAATAGCTACATTCCATTTTATTCCATTGAATCATAAACTGAAATTTTAAGACACCATTTTTCTCTACAACAAAGCAACCCTTGTTAATGTCTCTAAGAGGAATAACTGGAAGACCTTATATAAATCAAGGGATAGCAATCCTTGACCATTCCATGAAAAAATATGGATTTTGACTTAGTACTGACATTTATTGTATATGTTGAGAGGGGGCTACTTAGTGTCCAGGAACAGTCACCAGAATATGTTCCCTGACCTGAACATCACTTTTCTCTCTTCTCTCCTCTCTTCTGTTCCTATTTCATTCTGCTTCACAGTATGTCATCCTTTTCTTTCTTCAGACTACAATCTGACCATTATATAACTACTCAACTACCTTAAATATTCTAGCAGTCCTGCAGTTTTGTAAGAGTTCCTTTGTTTTCATACCCTTCAGAAATTCTTAAAAAAAACTGCAGCAACCAAGTGATGAAATTTTAACTGCTAAGCTTTACTAAATGTTATAGCCACAGTACTGTGTACTATGGTGACTTTTAAATAAAAACAAAATATTTTTTTCTCTTTACTTATTATTTATTTATTTATTTGTTTACATTTGTTGACCGGGAGTGTCCGACTGGACATAGGCCGATTTTCAGCGGAGGCCTAGGGAGAAAAGCTCCACAGTTAAGATAAACAGACAGTAGTTACATTGGATTACATAGTGATTAACAATTTAACATAGCAATTAATTACAAACATATTTACAGATGAAGAACATAGTACATCAGTAGGCAACTAGAATCTTTATCTGTGAAGTACATAACAGACATTAACAAATGTTACAATACGGAGTTCCTGCTGTATAATAAGTACTAGGCTTATGAGCATCTGAGCTTGCTATAATCAAGGTAGATAGTGGGGTGGGAAAGAAAGGTAGTGGTTGGATGGGGTGGGTGATATTAGAGTGGGAGTTGCAAGGGCATAGCCAGCATGTTTTTAGGTGCGCTTTTAGTAAAGTTGTGAAGTGGGTGCATGATGGTACAGAGGTAATTGTGGGTGGAAGGGAGTTCCATAATTTGGCTATGGCGCAAGAGAATAGTGCTTCACCAGCAGAGTTATTGGCTTTAGTGATCTGCAAGTGATTTTTGTTGCTGGATCTTAGTGGTCTGGTGGTGCGATAGGGTTGGAGTAGATTCTGGAGGGATGGGACATTTGGTTGATGGTTTACTAGTTTGTGGGCGAGTGACAGTTGATACCATTGAAGGAGGTGAGGGAATTCAAGCCAGCCCAGTTCAGCAAGTGAGAGACAGTGGTGACTACAGTAAGATGCCCCTGTGGCGGATTTGGTGATTTTGTTATAGCAGGTCTCTAGCTTGTTTCGATCGCATTGCCTTAGTTGGTATATATTGGAGAGGCATAAAGTAGGGTGGAGATAAGGTGGGAATTTGCTATTGAAATCTTTGCTGCTTTGGTGAGAAGTTGCTTATTTCTGTATAACGCTCCTAGTTTTTTGTGGACTTTTTTTATGGTAATGGATATGTGAATGTCAAATTTTAGTTTATTGTCTATTTCCACTCCTAGCAATTTGGTGTGTTCAGTTGGGTATATAGTGGTGTCTTTTGCTGTGATGTTAAAGTGAGAGTTGTTTTGAGTATGTTTGGTGGGTTGGAAGATGAGTAGTTTAGTTTTGTTTGGGTTGAGTATTAATTGGGCATCGGATAACCAAGTCTCAAAAGAGGAAAAGGCTTCCTGTGTGACTTTTTGCAGTTTGGGAAGGGGCTGGGCTGAGCAGATGATGGTTGAGTCATCTGCGTATTGTATGAGTGTGCCATGTTTGGTGGCAGAGGCTAGATTATTGGTGAAAACAAGGAAGAGTAGGCGGTCCAAGGATGGATCCTTGGGGAACCTCTATGGAAACAGGTAGTTGGGGAGATATGTCATTCTGCCATGCAACGGATTGTTGGCGGTCAGACAGGTAACTCTGAAACCAGTTGGTGACTGATTGAGAGAAGAATAGGTTATTGAGGACAGAGGTGAGTTCTTTGTGTGGGACCATGTCAAATGCTTTAGATAGGTCTAGGAAAATAGCAGAGGAGAGATAGCCATTGTTTTTATGCTGAAGGATAGTGTTAGTAAAGGAGAGTAAGGCAGTGGTGGTGCTATGGTTTGGTCGGAAACCATGCTGAGTATTGGAAAGGAGGTAGTACTTCTTTTACAGATCTTCTTAAGTTCATCTCTAACCATTCCTTACTGGTATTTGTAGCAAATGTAAACTGCATTTTCTTCATGTTTCATTACCAGATTTAGATTATGGTGGTTATCTCCACTTGCCTTAGCTAATATCTGCATTAGGATTTTAGCTGCCTCTGCTGTGATGTTGTATACTATACATTGTAATGATTATTAATCCATCTATTTTCATATACTGTGAATTTTTCTCATGAGTAATCATCTGATAAATAGGCATCAGTTCAGTAGAACAGCTTGCTATATATATTTAACAAATTAAATAAAAATAAATAAATATATGTACATGTTGATATGCAGTTACAAACATACATAACTGTGATACAGTTTGCCACAGCATAATCTACCTAAATACACTTCATAAACACACCACAAAAAAAAGTAAGAAGCTGATACACAAGTTGAATGATTCCTTCCACAATTCTTCATTCCTTGCCAGTTGTCTATCCCCTCCTTTCCCTCTAGTCCCTGACTCTATCTCAAGCCTCTCTATGCCCTTCATTATCCCTTACCATCCCTCCCCTCTCACTCACTACCTCATTCTCTACTTACTTTTTTACAGCTTCCCATACCCTGTCTTCCCTCATCCTAATTGTTCTCCATGTGCTACCCATCCTAATTTCTAATAATGAACACTTTTCCTAATTATTCCCCATGTGCTTCTTCTTCTTCTTTCAGCTTTTCCCGGTTAGGGATCACCACAGCGGATCACCTGTCTGCTCATGATTGGCAGTTGAGTTTTACAGTATCGAGTTGCCAGCCCAGTGCCCAACCTTCCACAGAAGGCACACACATGCACACACTCACACCTAGGGCCAATTTAGAGTGTCCAATCCACCTACAGCATATCTTTGGGATGTGGGAGGAAACCAGAGCAACCAGAGGAAACCCACGCGACCACAGGGAGGACATGCAGACTCCACACAGAAGGCACCCCAGCCGAGGATCGAACCAGAGAACCTCTTGCTGTGAGGCGGCAACACTAACTGCTGCACCATCATGGCTGCCCTAATTATTCCCCATGTGCTACCCATCCTAATTTCTAATAATCAACAGTCTTCCTATTGATTCCCCGTGTGCTACCGATCCTCATTTCTAACAATCAACACTCTTCCTATTTAGTCTCCATGTGCTACCCATCCTATTTTTAGTAATCAGCACGCTTCCTAATTATTCCCCATGTGCTACCCATCCTAATTTCTAATAATCAACACTCTTCCTAATGATTCCCCATTTGCTACCCATCCTAATTTCTAATAATTAACATTTTTCCTAATGATTCCCCATGTGCTACCCATCCTAATTTGTAATAATCAGCACTCTTCCTAATTATTCTCCATGTGCTACCCATCCTAATTTCTAATGAGCACTCTTCCTAATTATTCCCCATATGCTACCCATCCTAATTTCTAATAATGAATAGTTTAGTCAATCTGTAACATTTGTATGCTTTCTTAATCAAATTAAATGAGTGACTTATGCCTTTTTAACTGAATTGCACAGTCTATTGCATTTAACATGCTGTTTATCTCTCTGTCTTATGTTACTATTTAGGTTATTCCACACATATTGTTGTTTTTCGGGATTGTCTAACCATGGGCTGAACTGAAAAACAGTCAATTTTGATTAGTTAGTCTTCTATTTGAGTCAAAAAGAAACAAATACATAGATAGATGATGGATATTAGGCTGAGAAAAATTTCTCATCATCAGTGAATAACATTTCTTGCCCATACTTGACTTCTGTTTCTGAACAGCTATCATGCATGCACAGACACCACCTACCCACCCATACACACACGTGTGCACACACACACACACACACACACACACACACACACACACACACACACACACACACACACACACGCCCACACGCACAGACACAGACACATACGCACACACGCACACACACAGATACACACACACAGACACACACACACACAGACACACACACACACACACACACACACACACACACACACACTCACACACACACACAGGCGGCTGTCACTGTACACTGCTTATTTTTACAGTCTATGAGGCTGACATTGAAAAAGGATAACAGATATACTGATACACTAATATATTTACAGAATTTACAGCCACACATTCCAAAATTCACTCCAACAAATTTTGATGGAACATGCTGATGGAAACCATAAATGAATACATATAAATATATGGATCTACCTGACAACATCGACACGTCATAACACCGACAACGACTTCACCGGCGCCAGAAGATCGACAAGTCAGAAGACTGACGGAGGAAAACACCGACGCTGAGAACACTGAGATGGGGAAAGGATGTGTAAGTATGCGGTAGTGATGGCCGTTAGGGTGCGAGTAAGGTAAGTGTGCGATGTTGACGGTCTGTAGGGATAGGGGTGGGATAAGTGAGTTAGGGTTAGGGCGCGGGTTAGGTAAGGGTGCGAGTAAGGTAAGTGTGCGATGTTGACGGTCTGTAGGGATAGGGGTGAGATAAGTGAGTTAGGGTTAGGGCTCGGGTTAGGTAAGGGTGCAGTAGTGATATTTTTTGGGTTAGGGGCGGGTTAAGTGAGTTAGGGTTAGGGCGCGGGTTAGGTGAGTGTGCGATAGTGACGGACCTTAGGGTTAGGGTTTCGGTTAGGGTTGTAGATAGTTGTGTATGTAAGGGTTAGTGTTGGTTTGTAAGGATTTTGGTGTGCTTGTGTTGTGTGTGTGGGTTTTGGACAGGGGATTTGTTTTGTTTGTTGTTATGATGTGTCGAGTGTATGAGGTGTCGTGTTTGTGAACTGTCGATTATGTGGTGTCGGTGAAGTCGTTGTAGGTGTTATGAAGTGTCGATGTTGACAGGTAGATCCATATATATATATATATATATATATATATATATATATATATATATATATATATATATACATATATATGTATATATATGTATATATATATATACATATACACACACACATATATATATATATATATATATATATATATATATATATATATATGTATTCTGTTTCTAAGTCTTATGCATACACTAAAAATACATAAACATATTAAACATATATTTATGAACTTAAAATGACCATCTGTATTTGTCTGTCTATAGAGTGATAGATGTATAGACAGATGTGTGTGTGTGTGTGTGTGTGTGTGTGTGTGTGTGTGTGTGTGTGTGTGTGTGTGTGTGTGTGTGTGTGTGCGTGTGTATATGCATATTTGTATCATTGTGTGTGTATATATCTGTTTCCATGTGCACTTCTATGAGATGCTATCTATGCAAAAATAAAATGAGACATCATTATGCTGTTTATGCTAACAGAAATAGTGTCATGTAATAATGGGTTTGCTAAAGATAATGGGCTTGGCTGGATAGACATGCACTGTGTGTGCATGTGTTTGAGTGCCCAAGTATGCATTTATGTGCATTGGCAATAATGGACAGCTATAAAGCCAGCATCCATATCTGCAGGCAATATCTTGGTGTAAGATGTTTATTGGAGTGAGGTAATATAAAGTCCCTTGAGTTCACTGCAAAGTAACAGGAAGAGGATTACAATGACATTTTGCTTTCCAGATATGTTGCTGCATAATTTGTGTACTAGGCTAAGGGAAGAAATTGCTGATTCCTCAGGGAAATGCAGCCTGAGCTATGGGCATACCATGTTTGACCTTTCAGTGTGGGTTGCAGTTTTACAGCATTCTCATGGACCCACACGATACTTTGATGCTGTCATTTTCTGTATGATTGACAGGAAGATTGATCTTGTTCTGCCAGCGCAGTCACATGCCTTTTACAGCATGTGCTAATCCTAATCTTGTTAACCAATTATTTAAGATTGCAGATGTTAATTTTTTCATTGCAGGTATTGATCTTTTCAGCTTGATTCACAACTGTGTGTGTTCTGCTATTCAGAGGCCAGTTGTGGGAATATTTGATAGTCATTTTAATGTATTCTTTCATTTTTATATCACAAACACATTTTGTTCCTTTTATATTTTTGGATAGGTGTGCTTTAACAAACATTGTCAAAGCTACTAATTGTACAGATTAATGCAAAACTACTAGGGATTCAGAATTTAGATAAAATTCTTTAGCACTCCACTGTAATTCATATTGAAAAGATCCCCTTAGCACAACAACATCTGCTTTACTAGAGGAAATACAGATCTCTTTATACAGTAAAAACTCCAAGAAAGACCCAGCTAAGCTACAGCATTCATTGTGGAATATCTTAAACCTCCTGTAGTGAAGGCCCATGGGATATATGCAAATTATCCATTAAGGATATACCAGTGTTTCAGCTACTTAGCTTCTGAATGCCCATGACTTTTCACTTTTAACTTTTTTAGTCTTTATTGTCACATTCAGACCAGCAATGCAACAAGGAGTCTTTTTTTCCCTAAACTATACAGCAAACTACAACAATGTAAGTAATCATACCTCTGGTCATATAAATTACTCTGGTTTATAAAAAGTAATATTGGGTTACCAGCATGACATCACAATTGTCCTGCATAAACTATGTTCTCAAGCTTTGGATTAACCATCTCTCATGACAGCAATGAGCTCTCTTAACTATTGATCAGAGAAGAAGACTGGGGACTTAAATGGGACATCGTTTTTGATGTCTTACTGCTTTGCTCATAAATAACTCAAAGATACAACGTAAACAGATCAATATTGTGAAAAGAAAGTACTGTCATGATCTACCTTTGAATAAATATTCTTTCAAACAACTGCAGCTTGTCTATTCTCTCGAAAGAGCCATACATTTTAAGAATGTATTCATAGAACCACTTAAAGCTGCATTTAAAATAACTGAACTGCTAGAATTTTCATGTAACGAAGGAAAAGATTATCATCTAAATGCTAGTATATGCATGCGTGAAGGAATGGCCCACGTGTGTTTTAGAGTTTTAAAGGTATTAAGCATTCTAAAAGTAATACCACCTAGAAGCATAGATGTAGACATCTCTTGTTTTTTTCTGAGAGTAGTTTAAATGTATATGCTAACCACTGGGCAGGGAACAGAAGGAGAACTGCAAGGATTTATAGAACTGAATCAAACAATACTAGTTTCCACGTTTAGCAGTGTGTTGGACACGGACATTTTAAAGAAAATAAAGTTCTAGTTCTTTGACTTGCTTTAAAGTGCATATAATTAATACACTATACTTTAATGACAGTACTCCGCATGAATGATACTGATGCTGCCTGGAATTCCAACAAGGCAGGGAATGCTGCTTTGGAATGCTTCCCTGCTCTCAGCAGTACCACTGTGGGTGTACCCTCTTCATATACTTTACAAAGAAATGTCTTTCTCAGCTGCAGCACAAATTATTCTCTAGCCAAAGTGACTCAGGTTATGGAGCCCATAATACAATAGAAACATTCCCACTTTCTTGTCAACAAATTCCAGCTAAATTTAATTATGATCCCAGTACAGGCGATGCACAAGACAAGCCAGCCACTTTTTCCACAGTGAAATGAAACTAATGCAAAACTTACATTAAACTATCTTTGTGTTACAACATCTCCACTTTGGAGAAATTTCTGCTTTCTGATTCTGGATTGTGTTCATAAAATAACAGAAAATGTCTAACCTTCACAACAAGCAGTGCTTGAATATAGGTACACACTGATGGATTTGGATAGTTTCACACTATCTTAGTTCGATGTTCTCCATATTCCCCCATCCTTCCATTCTCTCTCTTTCTTTTATTTTCAGCTGAGAAAATTAGATAGGCATGCATAAGAAAAAATAAAATAGTTTTTACTACATAAAGGATGCACACTTTAGGATTACATATTTATGAATTCCACTTGTATAATAATTACATTTGCCTTTCCTAGCTTCGTGTTGGTCGCACAAGCCTAAGGGAAGTTATGTGAAGCTGGATGTACTGCACAACAAAGTGAAACTAATGCACTGTGACTGGGCAATGAATTTCATTGAGTCTACAGTATGAATTAATATCTCAATATGCAAAATTGTCTGCCTAGTATTTGCAGAAGTGCAACCTATTGCTCTAGCCTTATGTCCAAAAGTTCTGCTGTGAGGGCTTAAAGCAGTTTAAGTTTATGTTAAGAGCTGCCACTTTCATTTTGTTGAGCATGTGACTGTGTCTTCTAATTAGAATGTTTTTGTTTTGCCTGCAGCTGCTTTCCTGTTTAATTGGTTCAGTGAAGGGGACATTTTTCTCATGTTTATCAGTTGCTAACTACAGTGTACTAGGCTGAACAATTTGTTCTGTGACATCATTTTTTACATAAAACAGCTGGGATTTTCACTTTCTTTTAGTATTAGTAAATGCAGAAAATATCCTCTGTACTGAGTTGCTGATTTAAGACTGTGTGTGTGTGTGTGTGGGGGGGGGGGGGGGTGTATTACAAAAGAACACCTTTCTTATACACAGTTTCAAGCAGAAAATTATTAACTGATCATTGTTCCCTCTGCTTTACAATCAGGCACATCTATCAGCAGTTATAAGCCAAGCAGTCATGCACATGTACACACAGACAATCTGAAGATGTAATGACATGCATCATTGCATCTTTACACGTTAACATGTTGGTATACACAGTGCAGGGGGTAGGCATATAAAGAAATATAATTTTCTTACATAATTTGTCCTGTTAAAGGCAAAAGAACTCTACATTTATACAATTACTGCTCATTGCTATTGAAAAGTTAATCTCTAGCACCTAACGTTTCTTCAGGTGCTCTGCCTTTACTGCCCAGGTTTTTGCCCCATGCATTAGCACTGTTCGCACCACTGTTTTATCCACTTTATTTTTCAACCTGTTTGGCACACTTTTGTCACACGCTACCCTTGATACACTGCGCCAGTTGGTTGTAGCACCTTGGATTTTAGCTCTGATCTTCTCATTTAGACTTCCCTTCTCTTCTAACAGTCCTCACAGATATTTTATGCTGTTAACTAATTCCACTGTTTCCCTTCTATCTCACTTTTAAGCTTCTTCTGATTTCCTCATTTACTGCCATGAACACTGTTCATAGGTTGGTACTAGGCTATCAGCCCTAGGGCCTATACAAGCCTAGCCATAACAATTCCCTGGCTATTTCTTCCCACACTATTTACTTCCCTGGACCCCTGCCTAGCAGGGCAAGTGACATGATCCCAGGGGTGAATTTCCTTTCTCCCATCCAACCATCAATGTTCCTTTTGAAAAGGATCAAAGAGGCACTCTGCTTGACGTGTATGGGCAATCTATTCCAGAGTCTGGGGAGTCTCTGGGTCAGGAACCTATCCCTCCAGCATGTTTTGTTTATTGTGAGTGAGTTTATTCTGCCCCTGAAACAGTCTAACATTGTTTAAATTCAATAATCAGTTAGGAGAAGAGCAGATGTATCCTCTTTCCTATATTCAAGTGAGAAGGAGAAATCTATAAAACAACTACAGCACTTTGTATTTTTTAGTACATCAGTACCGGTCCAGTGTTTGAGAAATAATCATGGCAAAATCTAAATAGACCAGTTTCATAAAAACCCTTATTTCAGTGAAACCCTTATTTTAGAGAAACCCTTATTTCAATGAAACCCTTATTTCAGAGAAACCCTTATTTCAGTGAAAACCTTCTTTCAGAGCAGTCACCAACACTAATTTGCTTTCTCTTTGCTCCCTGGCAGTATGTGCCTGCTGTTTCTGCATGGTGAGGTTGATCCTTGCTCTGAAGTGCATGAGAAAACTCTGGTTTTATTGATCAAGTTAACTTCTCCAAGTGCTGAACTAGGAATGGTATGATTGGCTTCATCTGTGGACCTTGAATTTATCTCTTGGGACAGTGTGCACTTTGGGCAGGAAAGGATTTGGTCTGTACTGTTACCATGTTATATTCCTATGCTAAATTAGTCAGCAGAAGTCTGAAATTACACATAGACTACCCATCCTTCACCAATTGGTTTATCATCCAAAAATGTCCATCAGAAAGAGACTTTCGTGCAATCAGCCTCATCTACTTTTTTCAGAATTATTAAGGTGATATTTTAATATCCTGTGGAGCAAAAACACAGGAGTCTGAGAACCTATTCATGGCTCTAGATTCTCAGGAAGAAGAGAAAATGGGTAAAGTTGAAGAAGAGTGGCAGTGCATCAAAACAACACTTGTGAAGATGATAGAATAACTACTCCGTTCAGCCAAGTATGGAAATAAGGTACATTAGGAAAGCTGGAGAGAGAATGCAGAAGTTCACAAAATTATCAAAAGAAATAATACAGAGCTTAGAAAGAGGAGGAAGATAGCAAAGGCAGCTCGGGCAAAGTGGGTTTACTTGTTCGCTAACAAAGAAGCTAAGAGAACAGTTGCAATGCTAAAGAAAAAGGAGTCAGAGTAACTACACCAGCATATGGAAAGTGTCTCAGCAGAGGTCATAAAGAAGTTCTATTAAGTCACAGGGAAATAGTAGAATGATAAAGAACATGGCTAGATGCCATTCATAAGGGATGCCAGCAACACTGTGCTCAGCAGACAAGAAGACATCAAAGGCAGGTGAAAGGAGTACAGTGAGAAGTTTTGGAATGAAAGATTCCTACTGTGCATGCTTAGACATGGAGAAAGCATGAATCAAGTTCCCAAGAAAGCTGATTTGGCAGTTCCTGCAATGGTATGAAACTCAGAGGCGTAAGTAAAATTAATGCAGGCTATGTACAGGGACTAAATGATAAAAGTGTGAACTGCGTTTGGACTTGCAGAGGGTTTCCAAGTAGGAGTGGGCATGCATCAGGGCACAATTCCGAGCCCACGCCTGTTCATACAGGCTATTGACAACATCAGCAAACAACTCAGAAGTGGCAGATTAGCAATTGTGCTGCATGCAGATGTTATGGCATTACTAGAAGACTTTGAGCAGGAACTTTATCAAAAGATGGGGGAATGGAATGCAAAACTCAAGACACGGGATGAAACTGACTACAAATATGACAGTCCTGGGCCCGCTCTTGTTTGGCATCTACTTCTCTGAAGTACAGGCCGACACTAAGGGAATCTGGATAACAAAGTTCGCAGATGACTGCAAACTGGGAGTAATTATTCAATCCCCAAATGATGTGGATACTCTACAAAAGGGCCTTACAGAAACAGATGCTTGGTGCCAGAGCCATGGGCTCACGCTCAATGCCAAGAAATGTATAGTTATCCCCTTTGGGAAAAAACAAGTATCCGTGAATTACCATATAGGTGGCAGTACACTAAACACCAAAAGTGTGATAAGGGACTTAGGGACACAGGTGGACAGTGGTCTCACCTTCGATAACCACATTGCCACAACGGTCAGGAAATCATTCTATGTGGCACACCTCATCACTAAGGGCTTTTCATCCAGAAAAAAGGAGGTCATTGTCCCACTGTACTCATCCATCATTAGACCCATTATAGAATACAACGCCCCATTTGGTATGTACCTCTCAAGATATCTACAACAACTGGAAAGGCCGCAGAAATACCTCACTAAAAGAATCACAGGACTAAAGCAGATGCCCTACGCTGACCGCCTTAAAAAGCTCCAGCTATACTCTGTTGCATATCGTCTACTCAGAGGCGGTCTTTACTTAACATACAAGGCCATGTCAAACCCAGAGCTGTTGGACATGCTACATTTAAAGAAATCCCAATCCCTCAGAGCCACACGCTCCAGGGATCTAAACCTTGTCATCATAATAACATTAATTTGAAAACATTTATAGATTTGTACTTCATCATTGTGGGCACCAGTAATGTAGGGTTTTATATACTATCCTTGAGAAAATTTCATTTCAATGCATTTATGAAGCAGCTATATATTCTTAGAAGGATTTTTCTACACAGCTTTTGTTGGTAAGACTTTGACAGAAATTGAAAACTGTTCTAGTACCATCAAATGACTGAATCTGTCTCTTTCGAAGATTTTGTTTTCAGCTGCATGACATTCTTCTATTTATAACACACTCTCAATGACACGGAACAGCACAGCTACAGTACTAGTCAATCACAGTAAGTAAACTATAATTTGGTAAAGAGCATGGTGTGATAAAATAATGGCAGTCATAACACAGGGTTGGAAAGGTTCATGTTAACTAAGACAAATTGCTGTTATTTCACAGCGCAGAAATCAATAAAACAAGTGCATTTATATATATATATATATACTGATATATTTACTTAATCATAATCCAAAATGAGTGGTACTTCCCAGTGACTGAGTGATGAATATGATCTTTAAGTGCTTTCAGCAGTCAGTACAAGGAAGCATAAATGTAAATTAAAAAACAGTGAACATACAATTTCTTCCTAACTTGTGAGTGAGGGAGACTCACACCTTCTTTTTGGCTTGAAGTGGGAAAACAAAAGCTGACATTTTCAGGAACTGACAGGCCAGCTGCTGAGTTATGAAGCTAATCCACATGAAAGGCCAGTGCATGTACAGATAAAGGAAATGAATAAGCATAAATTATTCTCAAATATAATATGAAGGCACTGTTGAAAAAGTTGCATGCACTTTGGAAAAAATAGACAAGCTGACTGCAAATTTTAAATGAAAAATGGACAACTGCAATAAATTAACATTGTGTGACATCACCACTGATGAGAAATATGGCATGGTGCATCAAAGAATGTTAACTTTAGACCATTTTGTAATAAAGGAGTTTGGGATTGTATTTATTTACCCACTTATTTTATTATTTATTTATTTTTGTGCTGTTAAAGTCTGAAACACCAATGAGTTATGAGGCAGTGCTTTTCTGGCGAAGTAGTTAATGGAGATTAGATCATGCAATTTTAATGAGCAAAACATAATTATTTAACTGGGTTATGTGCAGGAAAATCCCAAATATGTGTATTTTTATGAACAGCCAGATAACAAAGGGCAGGGCCCATGTATGCTAACATTTGCTGAAGGGTTAGCAATGGGAATGAACCAATGAGGGAGGAAACTGTATTCTGACTTGTTTTTCCCTCTGAGGCATGAGATGTATGGGGCTTATCACGTGCTGAAATAATCACATGACATGTGTGATGTACATTGCATGATGACGTCTTAAACACAACTAAAAGTTATCCTGCCTGTTTGATAAGCATGCGTGAGCATGCTCCATGGTTATAGTTCATATCTTTCTGTATCCAGGTTTAGGAGTAGGCTTAGTTATGAATGACATATCCACTCCACTCACTATTAAGATTGAAACAAAGGACCCCAACAAACAGTTTTCTAAATGATGACAGGGAAAAAGTGGATATTTGGCAAGGCTCAGTTATTTGGGGTAATGGGTGGTGTCAAGTGTTACAATTATACTTTCTGGTCAGAGAAAACTGGAAATTACTTTTCAAGATTTCTCTAAAATTAAGAGAACAGATCTATTGCTAAAATTTTGAGATGAATTTATGCAACACTTTTTATCAAACAAGCAAGATTTAAAAAGAATACATGTAACAACATTTTCAGGCAATAAGATAGTTTTGTGTGTTTGACATAATATGTCTAACCTACAGCAGATCCAGTGAATACCACCAAAAGATGATGGAATTACTAAAAAAATAAGCAATTTGTTTAAAACTAGAACTATTTGGTGGCAGTGACCTTTCTGATGAATATGAATTGAGTTCTGGTGTGCATCTGAACTAAATTAAATAATTTTGGTACTTTGGCCTAAGAATTAAAACTTGAAAGGCCATAACCATTTTATATTGAGACATTTATAATGCTGGTTAGATCAGCTGTGGTTATATAATATTTACATGAGGTACAGTATTACACTTATGATATACACACATGAGGAAATCTGTATTTAATTACTTAGATATGAGGGTACATTATTTATTTGCACTATTCTTTCAGAATGATAATACAAAAAATGAAGCAATGTTAGTGCTAAAAATGTATTTTTGTCCTGTTCTCTTTTTTCACTCATGGATTTTGTTGAACAAATTAATAAGCCAAATGTAGAAATAAAATAAAACTCTGATTTTCACATTTAAATGTGAATTGAATGCAGGACAGAAACTGTCTACAGGTAGTAATATAAGTGATGAAAAATTGAATTTGTAAATGTTTTCATAATGAATCAAGGCCCTCTAAAACATAAAAATGGAAATACATAAGTACAGATAACCTCAGAGGATATCTCAATCATTTTAGTTATCATACTTAACATAAGTGCTTTGAAATCATCAAAATACTGACCCCCTGCAGATCAGATTACCAGTGAAAATATGTTTCACTTTCAAAAATGTTATTCAAATTAGACTGTAAAGTAATATGCAAATGGTTGCAGCTTAGTTGTATGCAGTCACTTAATTGAACCTTAACAGTCTGCAAGACATCAAGTCAGCAAGTCATTGATTCTGTTTAAACAAAACCATAATTTTACTGTTATTCAACCAGCGATAAAATCATACAAATTACTGCATCGGATCTAATCATAGTATGTATATATTATATAGACAAATTATTAATATTTTCTGTGATGCAGGGAAAGCAGCAAAAAGTATCTAGATAAAAAATGAATTCACCAATGACTTAAAACAATGCAGTCAGTACACTTGAACAAAACACATCTTAATCCTAATATAATTGTTCCTAAAGTGTTGTACGATGACTAAACTATTTATAAACTTTCCAAAATGCATTCATACCTTGCAAAATTTCAAAATTAACAGTATATCTTCTGTTGTTCTTCTTATATCACTTTACCTTAGTCAGATTTGTGCAACACAATACATTTTAACTTCACTGAGTATGGAAGAAAAAAGTAGAATCCTGTGAGCCTAACTTGAGACTAAGGTTGGAATTCATAGAGAAATGTACAACAGCACAGTTCACACTGCACAGATATGTTAAGTTTTACTGATCTGCTATTAACTGATTCATAGTCATGCAGATTTCTATTTGAGATACTTAAAATTAAGAGAGACTGACGAAGGCTATGAATCATTCACCTGGAGGGTTTAAATATTTTACTCAGCTGAGTGTCCAAGCATTACATAATAGTAAGTAGCACAGGTATATAGCAGACCACACGTATATAGCAGACCACACACGTACACTCCTGCACTGTCACAAAAAGCATACAGACAGCAGCAGACAATGACTTGTGTACAGTCACACACACACACACACACACACACACACACACACACACACACACACACACACACACACACACACGTACACTCCTGCACTGTCACAAAAAGCATACAGATAGCAGCAGACAATGACTTGTGTACACTGTCTCACACACACACACACACACACTCACACACACACACACACACACACACACACACACACAAACACACACACACACATACAAATGCACGCAGACACACACACACACACACACAGTCACACACACAGACACACACACAGACACACACACACACACACACACACACACACACACACACACACATGCACACACACACACACACACACACACACACACACACACACACACACACACACACACAAATGCACACACGCACACACGCACACACATGCACACACACCCACACACACACACACACACACACACACACACACACACACACACACACACACACACACACACATGCACATGCACACTAGGAAACTTAATTGAGCCAATGAAGTAAAAGATAAGCAGTTTTGTCTAAATTATTTTCAAGAGCTGTAGACTTCTTCCAATCAATGTCCATGCCAGAGTAGCAGTGTATCTTAACTGTATTTCTTAATTGAACTCCGCTGTTCAATTACGAAATACAGTTAAGATATACTGTTACTCTAACATGAACATTGATTGGAAGAAGTCTACATCTCTTGAAAATAGCAGAAAAAAGTGCTTATCTTTCACTTTAGTGGTTCACTAAAATTTCACTTTAGTTCATCCCAACTGCATTTTTATTTATGTGTATTCATGATTTAGCCACCTGAGGCTTACTACACACAGTTAGGGGCTACAAGCTATTTTTATGTATTTTTTTTTTTTATTTACAAACAGTTTTCAACATTTTTAATGTCAGTCAAGAGAAACTATTCCTTCTCCTAAACACAGAATATTTTCACATATTTTAGGATACCTACTTTTGAAAAACCTAATATCAGAATTACAAACTAAGTGGTTAGTTAAAGTTTTAGCTACTGGTAAGCTTACAATCTAATGTCCAAGTGTCTTTTAAAATTCAGTCAGAGTAACTTACCAGTGTTTATAGTCATGGACATTTAGCAGATGGAGCTCATCAGGGGTGGTTGTTTTCTTTTCCTAACTCATCAAACTCTTCCGCAGCACTTTTATATTGATGTTGTACCAACAAATGACTATCCAACATCCCTGCATCTAGTACTTCTTGTCTGGGCAGGCAATGGTAATGCATTGAATAAGTACATCTCCCTTCACACATATAAAACAACTTTAATGCTATAGTGACATTGAAAAGATAAGAAAGTGTCTGAAGTAAGAGGACTTATATTTAGCAAATGCAGAAAACATAACTGTAAAAAGAAAAAAAAAACATTGATTCTAAACACTGAATCAGGTATGAAATAGAAACACTGTTCCAAAGCCAACTTAGAATCAGTGGAGGTTCAGGAGACCAGATCATCAGGAGTGATCAGATTAAATCACCAGGTTAATATAATTACGCTGGAGCTGCATAATATTGCTGCTAAAATGTCTGATTATATGGGCAACTTGTTGGGTAAAATTTCAGGTATCAGACAGACTTTATAATCAGGCAACAGACAGACAGATGAGACAGTGGCTGATTTGGCTCATGGGATAGGAGCAGCCAAATCTAAATGTGATTTGTTGGAGGGACAACCAATAGATGTTGAGGATCACTGGAGAAGAAAGAACTTTTCACTCACAGGACTACCAGAAAATGCTGAATGATCTCACTGTATGGGGTTTTTGGCTCAGAAATTGGCAGAATGGGCAAACGTACCACCAGACAAGATATAAACAGCGTGGACACATTGCCTCTGCATGCCTCAAACCCTTAGACAAAGGTGCCTGTTGTCAATGTTAGATGACCTTCAGACCTTTGCATTAAAGGGAAGGATCCTTATGGCTATGTGGAGACCTGGAATGGTAATCAAAATAAATGATGTTTGCATACTTTGCAGGAGTAACTTCTCAGCAAAAAAAAATAAATAAAAGAGCAGTTTAGTATTTAGTTATACGTAAGTTCTGAGGGCACAGCTATACAGTGAGATGGGTCTAACCTGCTACACTGAGAATATTTTTCCAGACAGGCTCCACCTCCAACTCCTTGCAGATAAGCCAGAGTAAAAATTATTAAGCCAACACTCTCAACAGATGGTGTTTCTCCCAATAAGCAAGCAAGTTCTATTTCTCACCAGAGATGTGATGAAACATTGGGATCTCAGGAAAAAGAGCTTTCTAACTACTCAAAAGGATTTTATAAAGGTTGAAATAAAAGACTACTGTGCATCTATGAAGAAATGATGCTTTCATAAGTTATCTAAAATAGTTTGATAATCATAATATGGGTGGATCGGATATTATCTGCAACAGCAAATGCATGATTGTTTTTATAATGACTGGTTCAAGAGGGAAGACTGGGTTGACTGAGGAGGGGATGATACAATTAGCAGAACGTTAATCTTTATGGACAGGGAGTCTCAGTGTTTACCTGGCTGGTAACAAGTGATAAAACATTGGTTTGTCAACATTAGAGGCACTATAACTTCTCCAAGGAAGCATTATATTCTTGAATATAGTTGTTAATGTTAAAATTTCTAACATTTTTTTCTTTGTTTATCTTTTATTTTTGGTTGTCATTTGAATAATCAAGAAGCAAAGAGAGCAGAAGACAGATGTGTTTTTATATTATATATATATATATATATATATATATATATATATATATATATATATATTTATATTATATATATATATATATATATATATATATATATACATACATTAACTTTTCTCTCTCATATAGCAGTCCATGATGAATTACAATATCTCAACTTTTGCAAATGTCAGAAATGCCAATGTATAGGGATAAATAGGAAACCTACAGTGTGAGATGACAGTACAGTGGTGATGAGGGAATTGGTCCTTTCCCCACTGTAGTACAACCTTACATTTAGAATACGTCATTAGCAGGGGGCTGCCCCTCACATGGGTAGTGCAAGGGGGCCTAGTTCTCAGGAAAAAAAAAAAAAGCTTTTTTCCATTTGTTTGGCTCCTATAAAAAAGCTGCTCTGCTGTTTTTTTTCCTTCATTTTCAATACTTTGAATGTTAGCATTTTCTCACTTGACATTTAAAACATTCAATAAAACCACATGAATTCACATGTCGGGGGCACCCCAAGACTACAATGGAGAAAGGACCATTTCCCCAATCCCTGAATACCTATTGTACAGTGATATATATATATATATATATATATATATATATATATATATATATATATATATATATATATATATATATATAGATAGATAGATATAAATGTACCGAGAGATATAGAGACAGAGATACATATATATGTACATGTGGGTATATATAATATGCATTTAGCCATATGTGGTTGAAAATCCAGATGGGGAATGGGTAGTGATTGCAGAAGTTTTTCAGAAATACTTGGACCAGGTGTAGGCAGTATGCCCCAGATCATAGGAAGAGCAAGCAAGATGGCCATATATATATATATATATATATATATATATATATATATATATATATGTATATATATATATATATATATATATATATATATATATATATATAAATAGACATATTTCTATATATCTTGCTCTCTCTCCATATATATTTATATATATATATAGATATAGATATAGACAGAGCTTCTTCTTCTTTTGGCTGCTCCCATTAGGGGTCACCACAGCAGATCAACTGTTTCCATTTCTTCCTGTCCTCTGCATCTTGGTCTGTCACACCAACCACCTGCATGTCCTCTCTCACCACATCCATAAACCTTATCTTAGGCCTCCCTCTTTTCCTGTTACCTGGCAGCTTCATCCTTAGCATCTTTTTCCCAATATACTCTGCATCCCTCCTCAGCGCATGTCCAAACCAGCGTAATCTTGCCTCTCTGGCTTTGTCTCCAAACCTTCCAACCCGGGCTGACACTGTAATATACTTATTCCTAATCCTGTCCATCCTCATCACACCCAGTGCAAATCTTAACATCTTCAACTCTGCCACGTCAAGCTCTGACTCCTGCCTTTTTGACAATGCCACTGTCTCCAACCCATATAACATAGCTGGTCTCACTACCTTCTTGTAGACCTTCACTTTCATTCTTACTGGTACTCGTCTGTCACAAATCACTCCTGACACTTTTCTCCACCCACTCCATCCTGCCTGTACTCTCTTCTTCACCTCTCTTCCACACTCACCATTACTCTGAACTGTTGATCCCAAGTATTTAAACCCATCCACTTTCGCCACCTCTCCTCCCTGCATCCTCACCATTCCTCTATCCTCCCTCTCATTCACACACATATATTCTGTCTTAGTCCTGCTTACCTTCATTCCTCTTCTCTCTAGAGCATATCTCCATCTCTCCAGGGTCTCCTTCACCTGTTCCCTACTCTCACTACAGATTGCAATGTCATCTGCAAACATCATAGTCCACGGGGACTCCTGTCTGATCTTGTCTGTCAACTTGTCCATCACCATTGCAAATAAGAAAGGGCTCAGAGCTGATCCTTGATGTAATCCCACCTCCACCTTAAACGCATCCGTCACTCCCACCGCAGACCTCACCACTGTCACACTACCCTCGTACATATCCTGTACCACTATTACATACTTCTTTGACACTCCCGACTTCCTCATGCAATACTACAACTCCTTTCTAGGCACCCTGCCATATGCTTTCTCTAAATCCACAAAGACACAATGCAACTCCTTCTGACATTCTCTGTACTTCTCTATCAACACTCTCAGAGCAAACCGCATCTGTAGTGCTCTTTCCTGGCATGAAACCATACTGCTGATCATTAATCATCACCTCCTTTCTTAATCTAGCTTCCACTACTCTTTCCCATAACTTCATGCTGTGACTGATCAATTTAATCCCTCTGTAGTTACTACAGCTCTGCACATCACCCTTATTCTTAAAAATCGGTACCAAAACACTTTTTCTCCATTCCTCAGGCATTCTTTCACTTTCCAAGATTTCATTAAACAATCTAGTTAAAAGCTCCACTGCCATTTCATACAAACACCTCCATGCTTCCACAGGTACGTCATCTGGACCAACAGCCTTTCTGTTCTTCATCCTCTTCATAGCTATCCAACCTTCTCTCCTTCTCATTCTCTTCATTCATCAGCCCCTCAGAGTACTCTTTCCATCTGCTCAACACACTCCCCTCGCTTGTGAGTATGTTTTCCTCATTATCCTTTATCACCCTTACCTGCTGCACATGTTTTCTAGCTCAGTCCCTCTGTCTAGCCAATCGGTACAGATCCTTTTCTCCCTCCTTAGTGTCCAACCTTTTATACAACTCTTCATATGCCTTATCCTTCGCCATCTCTCTCTTTGCCATGCACCTCATCTCCTTATACTCTTGTCTACTTTCTTCATCTCTTTGACAATTCCACTTCTTCTTCACCAACCTCTTTCTCTGTATACTCTCCTGTACTTCTTCATTCCAACACCAGGTCTTCTTGTCCTCCTTCCTCTTTCCAGCTGTCATACCAAGCACCTTTCTAGCCATCTCTTTTACTAGCTCTGCTGTAGTTACCCAGCTATTCGGTAATTCTTCACTGCCACCCAGTGCCTGTCTTACCTCTTCCCTGAACATCACCTCACAATTACCCTATTTCAATTTCTACCATTTGATCCTTGGTGCTGCGTTCACACTCATCCTCCTCTTCTTGATCACCAGTGTCATCCTACAAACCACCATCCTATGCTGCCTAACTACACTTTCCCATGCCACCATTTTATAGTCTCCAATCTCCGTCAGACTGGCCCTTTCTACATAAGATATAATCCACCTGTGTGCATCTATATAGATAGAGCTATCTATCTATCTATATATCATCTACATATGTATAGATATAGCTACATCTATTTATATACATATACATATATATATATAATATATATATTAAAAAATATATATATATATATATATATATATATATATATAAATATATATATTCATGCTGTATCTGTGTACCACAGTGGTCCTGTAACTGTTCATTCTTATTATACATTAGGTGGGCACAAACACATAACTATGTACATATATATATATATATATATATATGTACATAGTTATGTGTTTGTGCCCACCTACTGTATAATAAGAATGAACAGTTACAGGACCACTGTGGTACACAGATACAGCATGAATATCTGACTCATGGCTCAAATCACATTTCATGGCTGTAAGATTAACTTAAAAATGTTCAAGCAAGTCTGATTCCACAAAAGAGTTAGGGGAGCTATTGTATTTGTTAAGGACCACCTCAGCTTCCCTCTGTTTAGTAGTTAATGTTAGCTATAAAAATGTAAAGTTATAATCATTTACTGAAGGTAATATTTACATCTAGCTCCTGAAACTATAAGCCAACTTGTGGACACGCTAGCTTGAATATTGTGAGATTGCATTGCTGAGGTCTGCCCTCTGTGTCTCGACATCTAAGCTTTGATTTTTTTGAACCATCAGTGGAACAGTTCAAATTCTGTAACCTAACCATTCCTAATCAAGTTGCAAGAGAACATGAAGAGCATGTATTCCTGACTGGGTCCACTTTTCACACCCTGCTAACATGGCTGCTTCTTGTCTCTTATCAGATTACATTAGAGGTCAACATGCAGTCTTCACCATTAGGTCTAAAGCTATTGCAGGTTGATTACATGAATTGATCTGTTAGCTACTCTATCCTCAACTGCTTTTGTAGTGTTGGTGGTGCTTCAAATGATGTTACTAACACTACACATAGGACTCCACACAGCTGACCCTGCAAGAAAACCATGCAAAGTTAAAGATGCCCTTCAGCCTTTTGAAGTTTGTTGCTAAATAGTTTGATGCACATTAAAGACAAAATGTGAGCATAACTCAGAAAATCAATCTCCTCCTCCCTATTTAAGCAATATAGAACACTGAAGAATAAATGAAAAGGATTAAAAAAGTCCCAAAATATAACAATGTCTCAATGTTTAAAGGCAACAAGGTTACAGGAAGAACTTTTGGAAATGGGCCAGCCTCTTGCTGCCCTAGTGAAAACTCTTCACTCATCTGCACTTCTAGAAGAACGTGATTCTGAAATAGCTATACACCCATCTTAGACTAGGGGGTGAATAGGCTATGGAATAGCATTTAAGTTACGACCTGTCTGGTTGAGTCACAATCTGTTACTGTGTTACTACACAGTGTTTAACCAAAGTAGTTAGGCAAGAACTATAGGCAGCATTACATTCTAGCTGTGCGATCATTTTGGTGTAGGCACAAAGGCCTATTCATCAAAATCTATCAAAGTGGTCTGCATACATGGGGAGAAAGGACATTATCAGGTTACAAAAGTGGAGGTTCAAACCCAATTTGGGAAAGCCCTGCATCGGGTAGCCTTGGTTTCTACATCCACATATGACGTAATAATTAGGAAAGGCTCTTCAGTTTTCAACAATCTCTGGAAACAGTGGGAAGGAATCACATTAAGCTGCCCAGGATAATCTATTAAGAAGAATCAAAACTATGGCAGTTCATCAATCTGCAAATAGTGACAGCCCCTCCACTCAAAATCCCTTTTGTGAAAGGGGTTTCATAGAGTACTGCATAGGACTAAGCATAGGGGGCCTGAGCTGGGGTTGGGATTAGTATATATGGCTGAGATTGACAAAGGCTGAAGCTCCCCTTACATAACCCTGTTTTGCTTGTGTTCGTCTTGCCCCTGCTGTTATTGGCATCTTACCCTATGCATTGCCTTGCCATGCACTCATTCCTTAGCAGTACTAATATTCAAATTATGTCTGAAAGGGTTTTTTTTTCCATTTTTTTTTTCTTTTTTTTGTTTGCCTGTTTGTTTAATAATCAGAAAGGCAAAGCATCCTTTTTTAATCATTGTGGGTTTGGGATTCCTTGTTTTTGTTATCCATCTATGTTGATGTTTATTTTTTCATTTGTTGAGGGTTGGTTTCAATAAACAATGACATGACAGACACACACGCATTTATATATAAACATGTATATATGCATGAACTTAAACACCTGTACAAACGTGAGTGAGCATGTGTGTACACCTACATGCACATACAAGTTTAGATCCATGAATGCTGATAGAAAACACTGTTTAAGAAGTAGAATATTTAGTACGTTTGAAGTATGTATACTTGAATAATCTTTTGAGGTAAGGTAGAAATGTGCAGGATGTAGAAACACAAATGTTTAAGGCTTTTGCAATGTTGCTAGGGCACATAGCTGTGAAAGTATCTAAAACCTATTGATACGAATACTTCAAATGTAATACCTATATGTGTGGCTTTGAAGCTCTAGTTCAGTAGAATTCTTTCACCACAAACAGGCACAATTTTGTCTTTCAAACCAAAGAAAGTAGATGCCTAGCAGTAATTTGTTGATTGAAAGTTGGCTGCTACTGGAAATAAGCTGTTTAGTTAGAAGATAATGGTAGGAGAAAATACATGAGAATGGCAGGGGCACACAAAAAGGAGTGAATTCTATCATATTTAAGAATCCAAATTTTGCTAGCTGGACATTTTTTGTCGTGAAAACCATTCAAATTATGAAAGCCTATTGACTTTTTTCACTGGTAGTACACATGGTAACTACAAAAAATTTGCATGGTGAATGGCAATGTTTTTTTTCTGCAGACAAGTGATCCAAGACAGGTCATGATTCTCTGATACTGTGATGGAATGCCTTCTGAAAAACAAAGCTTTTAAACTGATTTATGCTTCTGTTGTTAAGATTATTTTCTAATTGTGTGACAATATTTACACATCCACTGAAATCACTGGCTAACAGAATTTAAAGTTGGGAATGTGGTTGAAAGTTAAGTGCCAACCAGGGAAAAATGTTCCGACTTAACTGAAAGATGATTAGCAGACTCAGATGTGCAAAGTAGAAATGACTCACATGCAGATTTTTTTTTCATTAAATGAGGACAGCTGGAATGACAATATTCTATGACAATTGAGACTGATGAGAATGGTTGGCTTGTGAGATTCATCCAGGTTAATTTTGAATATTGCATTCTGTTTTTTTTTTTTTAAGTCTCTTGTTTTTGTTTTGTGGTCTGCTTTACATGATTGCGTTATGCCAAAATAATGATTAAATTATACTCTGAGTTTTTTTAACTAAAATACTAAATAGCATTGATATGATCTGTTAAGAATAATCAGTTCTCTAACAACTTCTAGCTTTCCTCTTCATTTGATACTCCTGTTATATAATATACACTTGTATGATGTCTGGGGAGCATCTTAGTGGTTTAAGGAATGTATTTTTGTTTCTTTAGGTTTTAGTTATCTTAAATACAAGATTAGGAGTGCTCTCATGCCTGGTTATTGTAATATGTGCAATATTTTGATGACTCTAGCCTCTTGTTGTAGGGTACAAGACTCCTTAAATTGAGCAATGCTTTGATTTTGACAAGGGGCATAGCTGGACAAGGCTTGAGGAGGAAGTTGCTCTCCTCTGTCTAGATAGAGGGGGTGATATTAAATTGGATGATAATGTTTACTAATTTATATTGTATGCATTTTTATCAGCCAATGAACATACTGATGACGTAGGATGGAAGTTCTTTTGATGTGTTCTGAATATTGCTTTGGAGTGTGAATGTTGTTATTGTTGACTGACTGGCAAGAAATGAGTCTCATAGCTTATTGTTTGTACTGGAGAATGTATAGTGCTTCCAGGACTAAGTCACATGGAAGTTCATATAGATGTTTTACTGAAATGCTCAAATAGTTAGTGAATGGTTTCCAGGACTAAGTCAAATGGAAACAGACATGTGTGTATTATTGAAATGCCTGAACAGTTAGCTCATTAGCTCCTATGTATTTAAAACTGAATCTACACGAAGGAGTGTTGTAAAAAAAGTTTTTTAACAATAAATAAATGTTGATAATTTAACAGTGATTCCATTCACAGAAAGTTGAGAACATGCATAAATGAACTAATGCTGAATTGAGAGAGGTAACTTACTTGTGATGGTTATTAATGGACTCAGAGCTGGAGGTTCCTGGCACTGTTTGTCCTGATGCTCTGAAAGTATATTTGAAAGTCTGCATTTAGTGTCCGACAGATAATTATGTGATGTATCGATTGGTCATATACTGAATTTGTTTTTTTGGCAGAAAAAGCTGAGTGGTTTATATAGTTTACAAGTTTAAACCTGTAACTTAACTATTGCTGTATGAAGATCAGCAGCACATCCAGAATATATATGGGAGGTAGGGAGAAAGGTGAGATTCTGCCGTACCTGTACTGACAGCAAATGGCAAAACTATGAATTTTGCTGTCACAAACAACTATGATTGCATTTTGATATGTATTCTACAATAGTTATTGGGAGCATAGTTTTCCTGTATGGATGGGGTCCATTTCTATGAAGAATTATGTTCAATGGTGGTGTTGTGACTTGGAGAGAGTTGCCGCACTGTACATCTAGAGTAGGTGGGTATACAAGTTGAGAAGGTTATCACAATTCTCTACCTCAGAAACACTGTAATGTTAGGAACATTCATTGTAACATTCTCAACTTACACTACAAGATAAATAGGACTACTTGGAGGGACAAGTTCATTACCCAAAGAATTCTTTACATGTGGAACAAACTTCCCATGCACATTAAATAGAGTAACACCCTAGCCTTCATTAAGTCAAGTCTTGACAACTGGATGTATTCATTTAAAATTACACCAGAGATTAGTAATGCTGAAGTTATCAAAAAGAGAGGTAAAGCTACCAACACTACTTCCTACAGTGCATTGCTAGAATATATATGGTTATTAAAATCACCTGCCTATTATTAATCTTTTAACTTGTATGATCAAGATTCCTTTGGAAAGAAATGCTACAGATGTCACTGGAATATTTCTGACATCTGACAAAAAAGACCAGTATATACTGATGGTACTGAACTAAGTTACCCAGTTCCCCAAGATAGACTCTTCAGCAAGGCTTAATCAAAGCAATTATTGGTAATTTTTCCAGGCAGGGATATGAAAGGAGATCCTAATGGATTGAGGCATACTATTCAAGTCCAAAATTATGAGGCATCACAGTCAAGACTTCCTGGTAAAATAGTTCAAAACCTCATTGCATCACATCTAAACAGAAAGTTTGAGAGAGTGCTTTGATAAGACGTGAAATGTATGTAAAAGAAGTTTAATGAAAAGGACACAACAGAATGGAAGTAGCTGTTTCCTATTTAATGTTTTCAGAACAGGAATGACTCTAAGCTTCTATGGGATTCTGTCCCTTTGAATTGTTATATGGCAGACAGCCTGGGGGGGGGGGGGGTAGGTGTTACAGACATGATAAGAAGAGAAGCCACTTTTTAAGAGTGTCAAAGGTACCACATGGATTTGTAGAAGAGAATGGATCTTGTGATGCCCATTGTGCAGGAGCACATAGATAGAGGACAAGCTAGCCAACTAGGAGACTGTAACAGAAATTACCATAACAGTGAGTTTCAGATATGAGGCCAAGTTTTAGTCCTGGTCCTCACAACCAAAAACAAATTCGTTAATGTCAGTGAGCATCTGAGATAACTGACTGGATACATATGTTGAATTATAAAAGAAGTAAGATGAACGCAGAGCAAATTTACCATCTCAGTGCTTTAAAGTATTGGAAGGAGATGCAATTAAGCATGCTAAGCATGTTAGTTGTGGTCAGGGATTGTCAAGAAGGGAATTGAATGTTACCTTTTCCCAAAGTAGTGGTATTATAATCCATTTCAAGACTCAAAAATAGGAAGATCAAGAATTTCTCATGACAAATAAAGACATCTTTGTAAAGGAACAAAGACATCTTCTTGGAGTTGCTATAAAAGACAACACTTATTAAACCCAATTTAAACACAGTTCTAGGGGGGAATGATTACTTTATAACCATGCAGAGGACCTGAAGCATACAAAGAGCTAATCCAAGAGGAAATAAAAATTTTCGAGGTTGGGGGCAATCAAAGAGTCAAATAGTGGAAAACAGCTCTATTGTACTAGCTCCAAAACTTGATGGTATGATATGATTTTTTTAACAACTTCACAAAACTCAAAAGATCTTGAAGCTTAACGGCTACCCTTTTCCCAGGTAGATGAGGTGTTGGAGTAGCTAGGTAAGGCTGGGTTCCTAACTACCTATGACCTGACAAAGGGTTATTGGCAGATTCTCTTTAGCCAAGGATGTTAAGAAGAAAACAGCATATTTCACGGCTTTTGGAGCTAAATCTCTATGTAGAGAAGTTGTAAAAAAGACAACAACTTTAATAATAAAAATGCAACTCTCTCCAGTACCCGGTCCTCTCCTTTGGTCAGTATAGGGGTTCAGGCTACATTGCAAGGATTAATGGACTGGGTGCCAAAGCCTCACCATTGCCACCCATTTGGAAGACTTAGAGTCTCAGTTCCCCAAGGCATAAGCAGTACTAATATCAGAAGGAGAGGCATGTCTTACTGTTAACACTCCAAAGTATAAGGTAGGGATGACCAAGGTAAAATACCTCGGATGGGACCAGTGGCGGCTGGTGACTTCAAATCAAAGGGGGGATGCAGGAGACAGCTGAATGGGTGGGGTCAATGGGAAGGGGTGCGGCCAATGAGAAAGGGGGGGAACTATGCTCAAAACCACAAATACTAACTAAATACACTGCCCTGGGTGCCAAACTGTCATCATGAGAGTCCAGTCAAGACAAAATGAAGTGTAGAAGAATAAAAATATTTCAATGTATTGGCTGCATGACAGCTTATTTAATATCTAGATGGAAACAAAAAGATTGCAAGGCATGAAAAAATAAATTACTTTTTAAATACATTAATGGAATGCCAGTCAAAATAAAGTATAAGAAAAACAAGCAGCACTCAACTCAAACCACTTCTTGCACTGCAGTTCTAATTATAATTTATATTCAGCTTTATTAAAGTACCAAGTAACATGATGAAAGTAGAAATCTCTGATGCCCCCACTTGTAAAAATGTTTCTTATAAAAAAAAAAAAAAAGACATGCTGCCTGACAACTATCTACTTGTTTCATGGGGAAAACATGATCAAAGTAAAAAATGAAAAGCAAACAAGAAATAAGCTCAAGATACATTGCTTAAAAGGATTACTGTACAGGTTATGGACCACACGATTGGCATTCTGTTTAGTTTACGGGTAAAGCCTGCAGAGATGACTGGAAGTTTCCAAGTGTAATGCGCGTCTTAAAATAATGTAATCCTGTCCTTTATTACAAATACTGTCATATGCATTTCAATACCCAAGGCTTATACATTATCTAGTTAAGTATTCTCTACATGGCAACAACAGAAAGGCTTTCAATGTTGGCAATTCTTTAACAGTATGCTTATTAAAGCTTACCTGCATCTTACGATCTCAGCCAAGCTTACCTGATGGTCATTAAAGTATTGCTACTTAAACACAGAGCAACAGGCACTTTGAGTAATAAGCATAAATCAACAGTACAAAAATATGACAGAAACCAGACCATTCTGCAAAAATCAAGGACAGATGAAAAGCCACTCTAGTACTTGTGTCTACCTTGGATGGGGGGGGGGGATACTCTGCACATTTACACTGCATAACTACTCCTTGCCTTGCTTCGACACATCCAGAGTCACTACATGGGGGAGTGGGGTGCAACAAGTATGTCACAATTTGAAATGTCTCTGGCTGACTGTGATGGCCCTGACACATTTGTCATACCTCTCAACCTCAGAGCAAGAAATCTGGACAAAGCCATACAAAGAAGTGGGACAAAGGCCCAAAAATAAGGACAATTTTTAAATATTGCTCTTATAAACTTAGAAAGATAAAAGAATAGGTCTTGTATTAGTATGAATTTTCTGAATGGTATGAAATCTGAAACTCAAATGTCTGTCATTATTTTCCAACTTCAGTCTTTAATGATTTGTCACTAATTTGCCAAAAAACACAATTTTATGAAAAATGGACCAAAAATGTGGTGTAAAAATATAAAATAGCCACACAATAGAGCTGGGAACCTGTCAAAGAAGGGACACTTTAATATTAGTACTGCTAACTTGAGCAGCTGACAAAATAAAAGAATCTACATACATTTCTGAAATAAAAGTAATCTATAACTCTGATTATTACAGTTATTTCTTAATTGTAAACCCTCCATGTTTTCTTCCAAAATTGCTATTTTGCGAAGGGATTATTAGGGGGAAGAACAACATTTTGAGCCAAAATCAGGGACAGTTGAGAGGTTTGGCTATGCCTAATTCTATAAAACAATTTATTTGCATGTACCTCTCAACCTGTTAATGCAATAAATCTGGACAAGGCCAAATATATCGGGGGAACATATAAACAGAACTAAAAATTGCTCTTGTATGAACTGAGACAGTTGAAAGAACAACAGGTCTTACTTAAGCATGCATTTTTTCTGAAGGTTATGAAGTCTGAAACTCAGTGTGTCATTATTTAGTGACTTAATTCCTAAATGATTTGCCAGAAAACCACAACTTTTATGAGGAACAAACCAAAAATAAGAAGCAAAAATCTATTGATTCTTTGAAAATCTGGACAGTTGGGAGGTATAGTTCAGCTGGGGCTGTCTTTAATTTTGCTGTGCCCTTCCCCCTCACAAAATCGTGGTCGAATGGAGCCTCCCCCTGCAACCATTCCAATGATCCATTACTAGGCTATTTCACTCCATTTACCATAAACACTAATGTGCATACTGATTTACTTCTATGATGATTTGGACTTCATTTGAAAGTTTTATTTTGCATTTTACAGCACAAACACTAAGACATCTGCTAAACAAACGTAGCATTAAAACTTCTCTTTCCTTGAAACTCACGTTCATTGAAACAGCATTGAAACCCACATTCAAAGAAAATACATTTTACCAGTGGCAGATAAAGATTAATTCTGGGCTGTTTTCAAATCATAGGCCCCTTGCATATGAAACATACATGTGCTCTTTGATACACCTTCCTATTGTTTTGAACATTTTCCCAGTAAACAATGAAACAAAACGCGTGCACCAATAATGACAAAACTGCCCAATTCAGAACATCTTTCCGCTAAACAATGAAACAAATGCATGCACCCATAATAACAAAACTGCCCAGTTCAGAACATTTCCATCATAAAAGTTTACTCAAACTTCTACAGTCCACCATTATCAGTAAATATGCACAATTCTACAGTCCACCATTATCAGTAAATATGCACAATTCTACAGTCCACCATTATCAGTAAATATGCGCAATCTCTGAAGAAGTAAAAAAGTCATCTAAATAATTCCACATTAAATAAATCTGTAACTAATGAATAGGTTGCTGCTAGCAAACACCTTTATATTTCATGGTTTCATCGAAAAATAAAGTGTCTGATGCCCCTGAGGAATAAATTGCCTATATTACATTCAAAATGATAAGCTAATAATATTGCAATAGGAAATGGATGGCAAACTGATAACAGGCTCATAGTTAGTATCTTAACTTTTTCAGTATGGCAGCATTCACCCCTTGTGGTGGGAGTAGAACCAACAACCTTCTGCATCAAAAGCAAGTATACAACCTGTTGTGCTATTAACAATGCAAGCTGACTTAGCATAAGCAGCACTAAACTTTGCTTCCCCTGCAGCTCTCAGCTCCTTGTAAAATCTATTCAATACTCAACTGCATCTCAACTTCGCAGCACAAGAAATCTGGAAAAAGCCAAATTTATTTGGGGGGGGGGGGTCAAAAGCCCAAAAACCAGGGACACATTAAACATTGCTTGTATAATCTTGGAAAGTTGCTAGAATAAAATGCTGTGTTACCACCATACATTTTACTGCCAAGGGCCCTGTGCAAAAGAGTCAGAGCAACATACCACTATGCCAAATCAGCTGCTTTGTGAAAGAAAAATGCTGTGTTACCACCATACATTTTACTACCAATGTCCCTGTGCAAAACAGTCAGAGCAACATACCACTATGCCAAATCAGCTGCTTTGTGAAAGAGAGGAAGACTGAAACTTAAATGGCTATCATTTAATGAATTCAGTTCTCACCATAGCTGTCAACCTCTTAGCACAAAACACCTGGACAAACCCAGTAATGAAGGAATACAGCCCTAAAACATATTCAGTGAATTCAGTTCTTGCCATAGCTGTCAACCTTAGCACAAAAAAATCTGGACAAAGCCAATAATGGGGTAATACAGTCCCAAAAATAAGGACAAATTTCAAATATTCATCTTATAAACTTAGAAAATTGCTAGAATAAAAGGTTGTGTTACTATGTATTTTCTGAAGAATATGAAGTCTGAAATTCAAATGCCTGTCAATTTTACTTCTGACAGAAAAAAACAAATTTCAGCAGAGGCCCAGGAAGAAATACTGCAGACACATGTCTTTGTAAAATGGCAGGACACCAGAGCAAATCCACACAAACACAGGGATGAGATGCAGGCTCCACACAGAAGGCACCCCAGCCAAGAATCAAACCAGAAAACCTATAGCTGTGAGGCAACAATGCTACCACTGCACCATCAAATATGTAAGGCATTAAACATTCAGAAACCTGAAGTCTGAAATTCAAATGCCTGTCAATTTTATTTAACATTTGTTAATCAGGACAGTCTGACTTGGAACAAAAAACAATTTTCAGCAGAGGCCCAGGAAGAAATAATGCAGACATGTCTTTGTAACACGGGAGGACACAAAAGCAAACCCACACAAACACAGGGAGAAGATACAGACCCCACACAGAAGGCACCCCAGCCAAGAATCAAACCTGAGAACCTGCAGCTGTGAGGCAACAATGCTACCACTGCATTATCAAATATCAAGCATTGCAATATTTAGAAACCACAGATATTATGAGGAATAGATCAGATCAAATATGAAGCAAAAATCTGCAATTTTTTTTTTTTACAAATGGTGGTGGGTAGAGAATTCAGGTCCTTAACACCTGCATACAAGGTACAGGGTTCAATCCTGAGGTATTCCCTACCACACCACCATGAGTTTGTTCTAGCCACCAGTATATAGCAACTGGGGCATTTCTCACACACACACACACACACACACACACACACACACACACACACACACACACACACACAGACACACCTGGAGTGATGTAGATCCCTTTGTGCCATTAAATCCATAGCTGTTAGAGCACTACAAACCTGCCTGCGCATTACGTCCGTTGGAGCATCAAATCCACCACACGAGATGTTCTTCCCCAGACGAGACTCCAGCCTGCCGACGTTGCAGTCCGGGTCCGATCCGTTTCCAGCAACAGTCTGTGCAGTTACAACTGCATAGACTTCTGGGATCTCTGCTCTTAAATGTTTCCTAATCCGGACTGCTGCTGAAACAGTCTGTGCTTGCTCCAGACTGTCTCAGCAGCAGTCCGGACTAGTGCGAATGAGCGAAAGTCCACGATTTCTAATTTTCTTTTTTATCTTTTATTTTCTTTCTTTTTTTCTTTTTTACAGCTGGGGGGGCTGCATTCCGGCAGTCCAATAGCATGGGCCGCCCCTGGATGGGACCAATCAATCTACAAAGAGAACAGGTTGAAGCTTCAAAGAAATGATCTTTCCTTCAGAAAAAGAAACAGATCATAGCTTTCCTGGGACTTGTTGGATTTAATAAATATTTATCTAGCAGTTTGCCTCCATTGCATGACCTCTGACAAACTTGACCTTCTTTTGAACCTGCTGGCAGACTCTGTTAGAAATCTAGAGTTCTGCAAATCTCCCAAAGAGCACTAAACTAAAATATGATGAAACTAAACTGCTTGATGCTAAACTGCACAACAGTAGTTCTCTGAAGACTAAACAGCTCATAAGTAACATGACCTAAATACATTTCTCACAAAAGCCTTAAAACATTTCTGTTCAGATTTTATGGCCATCTGCATACTCCACATTGGGGCCTAACCCCTGCATACCCCACATTCTTAAATATACTTACTTCATGATCACACATACTTAGAAAAAGAGCAAAATGCACTTCAAAGTGCATGTTTCCCTTTCCATTCTTTCCATGTAAGCACAATCCTAGTCGAGAGAATTGTGGTAAGCAGTATGCAGTGCAAATTACACAAAAATAAAATACACCTGAGAAAATGCAACTCACACAAAAGACATACGTGGAACAAATACAACCACCAATGCAATGACAGTCTGGTTCTAGTTGTGTCTGAACAGATAATGAATGTATGCATCTGCATTTCTGTGGCAAACACAGAATCTTGATAGGATAGATGATTCTGTTGGATTAGACAACCGAATCCCTACTGGAGATGCCCACAGTTAATCAGTCAGGTATATTTTACTCCAATTTCTAGTGTGCAGTGTAACAGCATATCTTTATTTTCAGTATATTTGTTTAAAGATCTCATCTACATCTAGTATCATTGTTAGACTGTTACCTAGAAACATCTTGAATATACTAATCAAGTGTCTGTCATCCCAGGCTGTTATACCTTATATTATCCATGTGACTAGAGCATCACCTATGGTAAGCAGAATGTGATAACCCACCTAATTAAAAGAACACTGATCGTTGCAATGATGTACCAAGGTAGGACTGGGTATATTACTTTGGTGGTGATTAAGTTGTGTTGGCTGGCAAGAAAGGAGCACATGGGGTACTACAGTTGCCTCCATGGTGTAAAAGGATGAAGCCCTAATGACCCGAGTACAACCAGAGATCATTACAGTCTAGAAGGAATGAAAAGGCTATGCCTGCCTGCCTTTCTCTAGTGGAGGAATGAGATTAGAATCTAGGGTCAATGAAGAGGCTATGCTTGCATGCATTTGTCTAGGGAGGAATGAGATTAGAATCTAGGAGGAATGAAAAAGCTATGCCTACATATGTTTCTCGAGGGGCGGAATAAGATTAGAGTCTAGGAGGAATGAAGAAGCTATGCTTACGAAGGATTCTCCAGGGGGAGGAATGAGATTAGAGTCTAGCAGGAATGAGTCTAGCAGGAATGAAAAGGCTATGCCTTCATGCCTTTCTCTGGGGGGAGGGACAAGATTATTTTGTTTACTTATTTTATTTAACATCTGTTTAGCGGGAAAGTCTGACTTGGAATAAAGCCATGTTTCAGCGGATGCCCGGGAAGAAACGCTCCATACGTATGTCTTTGTAACATGGGAGGAAATCCACACGGATGCAGGGAGGACATGCAGACTCCACACAAAACATACCCCAGCCAAGAATCGAACCAGAAAACCTCTTGCTGTGAGACAACAATACAACCACTGCAACACTGTGCCATCCAATTAGAGTCCACGAGGAATGAAGAGGCTAGCCTGCATGCCTTTCTCTGGGGGACAGATGAGATTAGAGTCTAGCAGAAATGAAGATGCTATGCCTGTATGCCTTTCTCTAGGGTAGGGATGAGAGTTGCACTTCTGGGTGAGGTGAAGATTTAGCTTCCCTTTAGATACTGGGAGATGTAGAGAGAGATTCTCACCTTTTGGTGATTTTGGGCTTAAGGTGATGTCACCGCATGTATGGGGACTGGACTTCAGTAGCTACTGTACTCACTGAAAGAACATTCTGCCATGCAGAAGGAGTATGTAGAACATACACATAAAAAATATCCATCTAGCAGTGTATAAGAGCCCTGTTCTGGTATTCTAATTGTGGTGTATACCTCTGCTCTGTCGAGCCTATGGACCTGGTAAAGGGTTATACTGGGGTATGATCACCATGCATATGGAGCTGAGGCAGGTAGAATGATGACAGAGATTGAAATCAGCACTGGCTGAAAAAATAAGGCAGAAGCAACTTTGTCAACTCCATTTAATGTAATCAGTGAATGAATTTGTTAATCATCTTCAGAAGATAAACTAAAATCCAAGAAACAATGTTACACTGCATTATAAATAAAGAGTGATGATGTATTTTTCTGCATACCACCATGATATTTCACACTGTGCCCCTCAATAACACAAAGCTCTCAGTTTGGAAAACAAGAAAGTAAATGTAGATAATAAGTGACATACAGTAATTAATATCTCCATTGCAGGACTCTCGAAATGTCATAACTCATAGTACAATATACTTATTATTTTGCAATATTTTCCACTCTCCATTTGTGTTTTGATTGTTGATGTCCCAGAGTAGCAGTAGACATGGGAGGAACTATGCTATTGGTTATGCAAATGTTATGCTAATTAGTATTTCCAGAGCTTTGTCCTTAATTACCTACTTTTCATGTGTCTTTGTTCAGATTTTTAACGTCTGCAGGTTAACAGGTATGATGTGTGTGCATGTCCTATGTTTTTTACATGCAATGAAGATACATCACAAAACCTATTCTTGTATGTACACCCCACTTCTGATGTACATAACACATTGTGAATACATTTAGTCTAAACTATGGTACTCAGACAATATGAAGGGTGAGGAGTATGTCAAACGCTCAGAATTTGCTCTGTGTTTGGAACACTCGCCTTGTGTAAGAATGTATGCTTTTGGGAGCTCTGTTCAAATGTTAAGTCCACACATTTTGCATGCATGCAACATTCCTGACATGCCCTGTGACCCTGATTATCATAATGGCTAAATCAAAAATCTCTGCCTATTATGGCTGTTAAGTACATTGGTTCCCTTAAAACACAGCGCAAGTGAAGAACATTCTGAAGGTCTTCTCAGGGCGGTACAACAGATCCCAGTAACACTATCAAGTAACCAAAAAAAAAAACAGTCACTGTAACAGTGTTCATGTTTGCATTAATAAGCCATTGAATCTTTTACTGGAATTAGAATGATAGACAGAGGTTCAGTTGTAGCAGGGGAGAATGATATTTGAGGACACAAACTTAGTTTTGTCGGCTCAGAACCCCAAGCTGCACAGCACCCTAAGTGGTTGGGCCAGAGCTGCAGATAACAAGGAGAAGATGAATTAAACTGCTGCTTTGGTACTCGTAGTGGAACGGATGTTCGTCTGAAAGTAACAGGGACACAGACAGTCTTGGAAAATGAGATGTACAAGGATAATGGTAGAATTTTTGCCAAGGGATGTGTTGTCATTTTGGCAGTTTATTTTTAGATAACATTCTAAATTCACAGAAGGCTCTTCTCTATGCAGTATTCCCTTCTGGATTTCTGTTTTGTTTTGTTTCATTTTGATTTATTTATTTACTTTTGTAAATTAAAGTGCTGACATTTAAATACCTGGTTGAGCTGTCATAGGCTGGGCTGAACAGAGGCTAGACATTAATCCTTTGCTCTCCTAAGGTAACTGTGAATGTAGAAGCAATTGCATGTATTGTATGCATGCACAAAGATGGCAAAGATGTGCTTTTGCAGATGTGCCTTTGCTTTAATATGTGACAAGTAGAATAGCCTATCATCTTTTAAAAGCTTAAAATACAAACTAATGCCACTACTCAGGAGGACAAAATGCCTGGCCTCATGCAACAACAGCTCATATCTTAGCAACCCACTCTCCCTCCCTTTCTTTCAATTGCCCTCATTATGAGAGAAAGAGAGATAGAGTGAATGAGAGAGAGAGAGAGAGAGAGAGAGAGAGAGAGAGTACAAGAGATAGACAAAGATAAAAAGAGATAGAGCTAATATGTTATGAGCTACGGAGGTGTGAGGATAGCAATCTTCATATGTGCAAATTCTCAATAGTGAGGAAAAGTTTAAAATAGTTTTAATAAAACGTAATTTTGTGTGTGTGTGTGTGTGTGTGTGTGTGTGTGTGTGTGTGTGTGTGTGTGTGTGTGTGTGTGTTGTGTGTGTGTGTAATTTTTCTGTTGTTGATGGTCCTTGCAAATTCTTGCCCAGAACAGCAGCTTCATCTGCCCCACCATTTTTATGGCTCTACTCTGACATTACCATGAATAGCTAGAGTGAGTAGATGGTGGCATGAATACAATACAGGAAAATATAAACTGAATAATAAGTGTATATCTTTTCTGATAGTGTCAGATGCATAGATAGAGGGCAGGTGTTCCAGGATCAAGGTGCTGAGGGGGCAAAGTTGGCAGGTACCTATCTGTTGCTAGAACATTTATTTCTGTACCAGTATTTGTGAATGGAAATGCTGCTTTTGTGTTCAGGAATGAAACGCTTGCTTTAGTGCTTTTTGTGGTATGACTTGTAACAAGCTGCATGCTACAGTTTGTTGAAGAGGAAGACTTTTCTTTTTCTTTGCTCTTCTACTGAGGGGTGCATTGGATCTGACACTCCTTAGGAGACAGGGGAAAAGTGTCCTCAGTATAGAGTTGAGGGTTGCCAGATACAGCAGCAACACTGGGCTCTCAATGAGCCAACAAAGGCTTTGCACATTGTACTCTTTGTCTCAGATGCAGTGTTCGATTACATCCTCCACAGGTGCAGTTCTCTTATTGCTGCTCTTTTATTCTGCATATCACTATGAATCTGCATCACCTAACTCTGGTGCATGAGATGTGTTTGTGTTTGTATTAGTCTGTGCCCCCCCCCCCCCGCATCACATTACTCAAGTCTACTAACTGCAACCCTAACCCTGCATTTTACCCACACCTAGCCTTGCACATTACCTTCAGAAAAACACTTCCCTAGCAGTACCACTAATAATGACACTAGGACACAGAATACACAGAAATGCACACATGCACTACACTAAAGCTATTTCCTGTAATACCTCTAACCCTAAAATACTCACACAAACACACTCTGACCCACATACACAGTCTCACACAATCTCCTTACCTATTGATAATTGTAGCCTTAGCATTCAAGCATACACACATTCAACACAAAGAACTGCAGCAGTTAATGTGGTTGACAACTGAGCACTTCACTAAGTTAACTGCTACCACATATATATATATATATATATATATATATATATATATAATACATAATATCTGTGGATGTATGAACATCCATTGAAAATTCAATACATTGAAAGGCAGCATATCGAACACAACTTGTTGATCCTCCTGCTAATTATATATACCATCACCAAGACTGCATTACAGTGGGAATAAGGCAAATT